>NC_142530.1:10605000-10880000 GCF_964205215.1 Stylophora pistillata
ACTCATAGAACCCCCGATCGACCCTGTTTCTACATGTAGTTCCGCCTTTTCTTGAAGAAAGCAATCCACTATATGTTATTCAAATAACCAGTGAAGCTGCTTGGAAATGGAGGGAGTTTTATTGGCTGCCTCGTAGAGTATTCGACTCACTCCAAGCGAGCATCCTGCCACTCGGCTACAAACGGACTGAATCCTCCTGCGATCGCGTTGGACGCACAATTGGTTAGCCATAGATTTTCTTCCTGTTAGACTTATTTCTTTCAGGTGAATTCCATTTTTTATGTGGAAAAAACATTCTGGTACAGTGGTGTAGTGCCGTGTCTTGAAAGTTCTGTTTGGTTTTGTTTCAGCTTGTTGATTGGTTTTTTTTTCGCTGTATACATGCAGCCAATTTGCACGCAATTTTATTCGCATATGGTAAATAATAAATTTTCCTACTGTTGAGACTAATTTCGTTCAGATGAATTGCTTTCTTTGTGTGGAAAAAACATTCTGGTACAGTGGTGTAGGGCCGTGTCTTAAAAGTTGTTTGGTTTTCTTTCAGCTTGTTGATTCGTTTTATTCGCTGTATACATGCTGTCAATTTGCACGCAATTTTATTCGCATATGGTAAGTGATAAATTTTCCTACCATCGCGCAGAATGCCTGGACATCATTAATTATTCATGAGCATTGAAGTGGCGAAAATGTAAGACGATTCAAGCAAAAATTAACTCCATTATAAGCGGCAAACAGAGACAAAAATTACGAGCCGAGACGTGGGTGAAAATCGCGATCAACCCAGAGGAGATCGCGCTATCACCCAGAGATGTATTGGCAAGGGTGACAGAAGAAAACAAAGACCTTCGGACCACAGTTGAAGAAAAGTCCGCCGAGTTAAACAAATCAGAGAGTCAGAGACTTGCACACAATGGGAAACACTTTACAGAAGTCGGAAATAAACAGCAGAACAGACATTTAACTGAGATACAGCAAGTCGGCTTTTAATCCCCTCTTGTTACCAACGTAGACAATTTGGTTGCTTAGGTAATAATATGTGGACTTGTTGGTGAAATTGAACGTAACGTTTAAAATCGTTTAAATGTTCAGAGCTAATTTCGCTTTTCTCGGACAGAAAAAAATCTCAAGACGCTCTTTGGTTCGGAGAAACATACGGATTAATGGCCGAGTCATTGATGCTTCGAGACAAGACAGGATTCTGCCACCAGATAAACTTGAAAACTCCCAAAGGTAAAAAAAAAATTTTAAAATTCTTTATTCATCATTAAGCAACTAGAAAACAAAACGTACCGCCAGTTAGTGAAGCGGCTCAGGTCAACACACCAAGCCCTCAACAAACACTAGAAGGAGACATTTGCAAAGGTAAGAAAGCTATTTACTTTTCTGTAAAGGATTACCGATAGGGTAGTTTTGGCCAATCACTACCACAATCTTACATGTACTCTCTACTAGGATGATGATAATACCTTATTCCAGTTACTTTGTTTTGAAAATGCTAACATATTATCATCATATTTTCAGCAAAATGTATAGGGTTATTAATACTCAAAAAGATCTGTCCTCTTTTCAAAGTGACACTGATAGATAAAATATCAGATTGGTGTGAGATGAACAAGATGACAATTAATACTAAGAAATGTAAGATCATGCGAATAACCAGGAAAAGGCACCCTTAGTTGGGGAGTATAACATTGAGGGTCAATCCTTGGAATGTGTTAATGTTTATAAAGATTTAGGATTGTTTACTGCTAGTGGTCTCTCATGGAACAAGCATATCGATAGAATAACTGCTAAGGCCAATAGGGTTTTAGGTTTGGTAAAGAGGAATCGTAAGGACTTAAATGATGTTGAAACCATGAGAACACTTTATTGTAGTCTTGTGAGACCCTTATTGGAATATTCATGTGAAACTTGGAACCCTTATACTAAACGTAACATTGACAAATTGGAGGCTGTTCAGCGAAGAGCTACTAGATGGATCACTAGGTCTGGTGATGATTATGGTACTAGGCTATCTAAATTGAAGTTGTTGCCATTATCTAATAGGAGGTTCATTAGGGATGTTACGTTTTTGTTCAATGTAATTAATGGCCATTATGACATAGACATTTCCAATAAGCTCATATTTTGTAAGGACAGAAGCATGGCTTATAATTTGAGGAAAAATGACACACAGGACCTTGTCCCAAATTTTTTAGCAGAACGAACGGTCTCAAATATAGTTTTTTTAACCGTATCGTTGGTGAATGGAATAGCTTACCTAATCACATTAGAGAGTCGGATAGTATTAAAACTTTTAAAAAGAATGTTTTAAGTTTTATTAAGGATAAGGATAAGGATGATTAGGGCATCTATTTTTATATTTTTATATAGTTTTGCTATATTAAATTTTTTTTAATTAGAGGGGGTATCCCTTGTATGGTGCGTCAGCGCTTTTGGTTGTCACCTTCTCCACAATTTTTCCTTTTATGGTTTTTATGAACCTTAATCGTAATTAATACTAATTGTTTGTGTATTCTTGTGGAGTGAATTTGTAATAAATAATAATAAATAATAATAGTACGGTATTTATATAGCGCTATTTCTATCACTATCCAATAGCGCTGTACAGTAATTTTATAAATCGGACTGATAAGATTATAAAAACCATAAAAATCTCTAAAACATGAGTAAAAGAAACTAGCTAATAAGGTTGTCTGTAATAATGAGAGTAAAAACTTTAAACTAATATTGAATTAACTAATTTCCTAGCCAATTAACTAGCTCACCAACTAATCAACTAATTTACTAGCTAACTATCTAGCGGCCTAACTTGCTACTTATATAATTAAATAGCTCAGTAAGGAGTAGTCTAATTATAAAATTTGTTAAAAAGGTATGTCTTTATACAGGTCTTAAAATGTGATAGCGAGCCGCTCACTCCTATGTTGTTTGGAAGAGAGTTCCATAGAGTCGGTGCTACAAAATAAATCATTGCTATTTTCCTATAGAGAAGAAGAGGGAGGCATACAACAAGCTTCCTTCAGACCAGAAAGAAAAAATTAAAGCAATCCTGTTCATCATGGATAGGTTTTCTATTTCATGGGAGGCCTACCATGAGCTGACCCAGCAAGATGGGTCACTTCCCAGAACTTACCCGGTGGAGGGATGTCAGGCAATTTTAGACTCTGAATGTAACATCCGGAAAACACCAGGGAATCAGCCAGGAGCCGAGTTGCAGCTTGAAGATCTACTGGCGCAAAAAATTGAAGATCATGTATGTCACCTAAAGTGATCGTACCACTCACCAAACACTCTTTGATGTTTGAGAACTGTATTTTGATTCCAAACGAATCTTTACATTAAACAAAAATGGCGACTAAAACCAAAGCCAAAAAAAACAACAACACGAGGTTTTCGAATTACGTCATTATCACATGGTGTCAATCATAGGTAAGTAAAGCGTACAAATTGAACTAAAAAAACAATGTAGTTATAGTCGCGACAATGTAAGTAAAGCTATGAGAGATTTTTGTGTTCATTAGTGTGATAATTAGGAATAGTTTTCTTTATTTGTCACAAAAACAAATTATGAGCGAGTAATCTCAATAACTAAATATTATCAAATATATTGATGTGTTCCATTTTCGGGCAGCTGAAGGAATTCAACCACCAAGACAGTCCAACAGTGAAAGTAAAAATATTAGGCGATGGAGCTAGAATGTCTCACTCCAGCTCCCTCTTCACTTGTTCCGTTTCTATCTTAGATGAAGGTCAACATTTTCTCTCTAGTGCAGGTACAGTGCCTTGATTGTTTATTATATTGAATCCATGCAACTGAAAGCCTAACTGTTTATTATTTTGTCACAACAGGCAACCACACCATTGCTGTACTAAAAACATCTGAGGACTTTAACAACCTGAGAACTGGTCTGGCAAATATCACACAGACAGTTGATAAAATAATTGATGATAGATTCATCTTGGTGAAAGGGAGAAAAGTAAAATTACAGTTATACCTTGGTGGTGATTACAAAGTAAGTACAGTGTATCTGACTATAAACAAGTAACCACATGTAAGTTTGTTATTTATAATCATATAAACTTTTTTCCCTCTTATTTTCAACATTTTCTGCTTCTAGCAATGAGAATAAAAGGGGTTATTTCAAATAATTAATGCATTTGGTGCCTAATCCACAAAAAAGACAGGTACTTTCCAAATTATGCTTTTTTTTTATTTTTAGAAGCATGTTTGACAATATTGATGTTCTCTATTTCTCATTTTAAGGTGCAACATGGATGTTCTATATGCCTACTATCGGGCAGAAAACATGAAAAGAAAGTTGGGTCCAAACTGGCACAAGCAAGCAGGATGCCATCACCAATCTTTATTTAAAATACCCCTAGAAAATATTGTAATTGATGAACTTCACTTAATGCTAAGAGTAATGGACCGGCTGGAGACAGGCCTTATCCTTGAAGTTGTTGATTGGGATGAGGTAAAATTACTTCTTTGGCTGTTTTATTAAATTCAATGCAAGTAGTGTCATCGTGTTATGTAATTTTACCTTTCATGAAATCAGGCTGACAACCAAGGCTAGCCCTATCAGAGAAGAAACTCTTGCCACTCAGATGCACCACTTGCTGCCATACGCTCCCTAGGAATCTCTTTTAACATGTGGAGAGCAATTTCGTTCGTATGAAATTCTTTTTTTGTGTGGAAAAATCATTCTGGTACAGTGTTTTGAAAGTTCTGTTCGCTTTTCTTTCAGCTTGTTGATCCTTTCATAAATGCCAGCGAATTCTAGTGACAAGTAAGCTTAAGTACTTACTTATATGATGCTTATCATTTTAAGATTTAACAGATAACCGAATTACGATTTGCCTTATGATCATATTAAAAAAAATGCTTAGTGATATCTTCTAACGACACAAAATTCTACTTTTTCTGGCCTAAAAAATCTCTCGCAACATACTGAATAGTAAAGCAGTATTACAGCTGCTCAACTCACTATTCTTTCCTTTTGAATCATCCAAAATTTGACATTTATTTTTGATGTTGTTCTTTTAGAGAGCTTTCAAAAGAGAGCATAAAAGATTTCCGTAACAAGTGAGTTTTACATGCTTATTGTTAATTGCTTGATTTATCAGCCAGTGTTTACACTATGTTTTTTCATTCATTAAGCTTATAAATTTACGTTACGTTTAAGGTTACTTATTCAACCGTCCTGGCTATGCCGTGATCCTTCAATTTTGCTTTTTTTGCTTGAACTCATACTAAAAATAGTCAAGGTTCCATAAAGCCGACACCTTTCCTTGCCATGAAGGTGGCACTTAATCTACTGCTAGAAGTTATACAGCTGGTTAGTAAATATTAAAAATCAAGCATACTTGATCATGAGTTTTTTATTTTCTTATGTACAGTGGAACTTTCCGTTGGACAATATTAAAACCCAAAAATCTGTTGAGAGAAGTTCGCTTTGTTGAGCCATACCAGTTCAAGGCTGGATCTAAAGAATCCGGTCTAGCCTGGTCTGAAGTTTCAGGAGCTGTAAATCAGTATGATGGGTTCAAAGTTATGCCTAGAGACCAAAGAAGTGCCCGAGACAGATTCAACAAACTGCTTGGTGATTACAAGACAAAATGAGAAAAGAGGAAGCGGAGTCAGAAACAAATCCCGAGCCCTTGTCTGAAGCAGAAATCATTTTACAAGAAATTGAGGAAAAAATGAAATCAGCAAAAATCGATTTGATTTCAATTTCAGCGAAAGAAAGTGAACAGCAGAAGAGTGAGTGCAAAAAGGCTATGTCAGTTAGAGATGTAGTGATGAAAACATGGGGAAAATCTAAAGGTAACACTGATTGTGATGAAGAAGAGTGTGCCAGTGAGAAACCGAAAAGGAGGAAAAGAAGATCTGGTTGTAATGCTCTGCAGTGCCTTGAAGCCAAATGTCAAGCTGATGCAGAAGTATAAAAGGAAGAAATATCTCTTCGCCAGCAAGAATTGGCCTCACAACAGAAACGACAAGAGCAGTTTGAGGCTCAAATGCTTCAGTAACAGCAGCACTTACAGCAGCAAGCACTACAACAGCAACAGCAGTTCATTCTGCAACAACAGCAAATACTACAGACTCAAATTTAATACTTGCTTTATTGCAGAAAGTTTCTAAAGAGTAACGTGTTTTCCAGTTTAATGCTATGATACACAAAGTATCGTTTTGTACTTAATTACTTTGTTTCTTTGAGTCATTAAACTGTTTCAGAACTCCACCATGTGTAAAAAAATGAAAATTATGTAGATCTTGACCACTAAAATGAAAATTCTTGCAAACATACCCACGCCTTGATTCTAAATGAGCCATCCCTAAGAAAGTAAAACTATGCCAAATAATCTTGAACAGTTGGTGGCTCTAATTGGAAGTGGTCTAAAGTTGTGTTGCCATAGAGAAAAGCTAATATATTTCTTAAAACAGCACAGCCTATATATTGCTTTCCAACAGTACTCATTCCTGTCTTTTTAAAAGTTCTTTTTAAAGTAAATGAACTTGAAATAATTTGAAACGTCATTGAACATCCTCTCTACACAAACTCTTACTGAACTCATAGCCGAGTTGAAAGCCTCCATCTCAGGGGTGAGAACAGGGACATCCCCTGGCAGTAGGGTCTCATTAAATTGGGACGAAGGGGGTAGGCTGTATCCCCATACAGGCAAAGGGCATCACCTCTTGTGTTAAATCCAACTCTTGGTGGATCGTTCAGGAGACCAGTATCCTTAAGCATTCCCACATCTTGACGACTTTGGAGGCTGGTTGGCTGCATGTGATGCTTTAATGCATGTGATGCTTTAATGTGACAGCGTGATGCTGTTAGTGAGCTTCTATGCGCTAGCTGATGTTTGGCTGTGTAGCCGCGTGATGCGGTTCCAGTCAATACCCACTAATTGACCCTTGCTCACCATAGAGTCTCCTGTAGCTCAGTGGTTAGAGCATCCGACTAGATCACGGAGGGTCGTGGGTTCAAATCCCATCTGGAAACTCAATTTTTTAAAATATTTAAAAGCATTTAAAATCTCGGTAGTGCCTGGGCAGCGACTTGACCGACTGTGCGCTAAAATCAAGTTCCTTAAAATAAAAGTCCTTCTTCACTTACGATAAAAATCAGTAAACTGGCCCGTAAAATGAGACGAGACAGCGTTCCAAAGTATAGCGCCTCTATAGCTAATAGAGGTTTTAATTAAGAAACTGCGGGTTAAAACGCAGGACGATTATGTTATTACTCCTTCTAAAGTTGTACGCAGTGCAAGGTTTATTTGTAAAGTATGAAAGAGCTGCAGGTACCTCACCTATGAACACGCTTGAAATAGTTCAATTAATCGCAGTTTATAATAAAAGGTTAAAGTGTTCCAATTCGAGTGTCAGTATACTTCGTCAGTAGGCATATCGCGAGGTAAGTTATATATTATTCTGGCTGTCCTTCGGTGAAGTATTTCCAAAGATTGTAGAAGGTCTGTATTTGGACAGCTGCCCCAAACGACCGGTCCATATAAAACGGATGGCAATATTATCTTTAACTACAAGTCGAATAGGGCGTTTCGCCTCAAAAACGAACTCCTTTTCAAGAGAATAAAGGCTGATAGTTTCGAAAGAAACTGTTTGGGGCTGCGTCGGTGGGAGTAACGAAATAATTTGGATATATCAACAAAGTTGAAATGGTAAATTGGCCAACGTAACGATTACAAAAGCTGAAGTTTTGAGCGTTAGCCCTTCGTCGGAGCGAATAGAGGAATTGTGGGTTGTGTGTGCTTTTAAAGGCAGAAGATGGAGCTACGTTATTGGTGGGAACATGACAACGAGAAAAACAAGAATATCTTAGTGGAAGGAAAAGCGTTCGTTCATCCCTGTGGGATTTAGACTGCCGGTTTGAAAGATGAGCTTTTGTTCAAGATTTTTACGGCTTTCCGTGCTACCTAAGTGTAAGGAAAGACCGCAGATTGCCATATGTTGCTTAGAGTGATTAGGTAAATTAAAATGTCTAGCGACTGGTTTCGATGTGTCCTTGTCATTCCTTTCCACGTCTCGAAGGTGTTCTCGGAATCGGTCACCTAGTCTTCTGCCTGTTTCGCCGATGTATATCTTTTTGCAATAAGTGCAAGTTATGCACTAGATTACATTGGCGGAGGTGCACGTGAAGTGCTCTACTACGCTTAGCCGAACTAGTGCTCACACTCAATCGTTTTTCATTCGGAAACAACTTCTTCAAACAAACCAATGGTGTAGCCATGGGCACCAAAATGGGACCTAGCTATGCCAATCGTTTTGTAGCTTTTGTCGAACATCAATTTTTGAACCAATACAACGGGTCCAAACCTGAACTCTACGGTCGCTACATCGACGACTGTATCGGCGCTACCTCCTCTACCAGAGAGAAGCTCACTCAATTCATAACCGCAGTCAATTCTTTTCACCCGGCTCTGAAATATTCCAGGGAAATTTCTGACAATTCTTTATCCTTTTTAGACATCAAAGTTTCAATTGAAGGTAACGGTTTGTGCACTAGTGTGTATTACAAACCTACAGACTCGCATTATTACTTGTTATATTCGTCTTCGCATCCATCTCACATTAAGAATTCCATTCCTTTTTCTCAGTTTCTAAGACTTCGTCGTTTATGTAGTGATGACTCTGATTTCCACCACAAATCAGAGTCAATGTGCCATTTTTTCGATAAACGTGGTTAACCTGTTTCTGTCGTTCAAGCGGGTTACCACCGTGCCAAACTTATTGATCGACATTCAGCACTACAAACGTCGCATAAGGAAGATTCGGACCGCATTCCATTCACTCTCACGTTTCACCCTCACAACCACTCAGTTAAATCCATCATTCTTAAAAATTTTAAATTACTTCAAAACGATCCAGAGACAAGCACTATCTTTTCGCAGCCTCCGCTCATTTCATTCAAACGCGACAAAAACATAAGCAATTTTTTGGTCAGAAGTTCATTTCAGACTAATGACCAACCAGGCACTTTTAAATGCGCTTGTGCACGATGCAAAACGTGTCCTTTCATTCACAACACTGATAAAATATCGGGACCTAAACGATCCATTGAGATCCCCGATCACTTCACGTGCACCTCCGCCAATGTAATCTATTGCATAACTTGCACTTTCTGCCTTTAAAAGCACACACAACCCACAATAGTCCTTATCACATTTGTGTCTGCAATGCAAAGGGTCCGCGGAATTACAGTTTCAGGACGAGGCTATCGGGTCAACGTTTCTCGAGAAACACTCTATGTCTGACCATGTAACTCTGGAATCTCCTTTTTTTTTTCTGCCGAGGAAAAAGTTAAAATTCTTCGTGGTAATTGTCCTGGCTTCACGAGAGGAAGATTGAAAGAATGGCTCTCATTTCGGAAAGGAGCGGCAAAATTTTGTCGCGTTTGTTCATGACTACGGTTGTTGTTCCTTTGTCGGCCTTTTTGAGGTTTAACCCCAGACTAGGTTTACACTAGAGGAAATTGTTCCGGATTCGTGATGAATCCGAAACGTTTTAGTGCCGGATTCATTCTGCCGTTTACACGAAAGTGGACGAATCCGAAATAAAAACTTCCCGGTTTGGTCGTGTCTCCGGAGATTTTGAATCCGGAATTTAAAGTGGGAACTTTGAATCCGATAACTTTTGAATCCGGAAAGTTTTGTCGTGTAACCGCTTTTTTTTCTCGAATCCGGATATTATTTCCACCTGCAATCTTTTGAGTTTGCGGTGAAACCAAAATGGATCTAGTGCTAACATTGCTGGCGGTCTCCGGTTGCCTAATCTTGTTGCAGGTTCAGGCGATAAATGTTATCATGTGTACCGCAGTATTTCTGAAGAAACGCAAATTATTATTGCAAGGTAGTTTAACGTCAGCCACACTTAATCGCCGACGACGTAGACTGCTTGGCATCTGTCCAACTCAAATTTGCCTCAGTGGCATCTGGATCTACTCTAGCCATTTTTGGGGGAGGCATTTTCACTTTGTCGATCGAACGACGAAACAACACTGGGCTTGGTAACCATTCCATTTCGAATGTTCCCGGAGTTGTCGTTGTGTGTAAACGGTCAGGAATCCGAATATCCTTTCAGTGTAAACGCCTACGAATCCGAATACTACAAAATTGATGAATCCAGAAACATTTACGAATCCGGAAAACTCTCCTCTAGTGTAAACCTAGTCTCAGAGTCACGTTTCAAGGCCCTCAGCACCTTGCGTTCGGCCTGAAGCAAATTATCTTTTGGCTTTGTTTATTTCTATTTTTGAAAGGTCACTTTTAACCTCTTCTAAATAGCTTTCAAGGGCTACTGATTTTTGTATTGGTGGTATCCATGTAGATTTGACGTGGCAGGGAGGGGTTTTTTTGTCCTCCCCTCGGAATATGTAAATCAGACGCATTCTCCTTGCGAACTGATCAAAGTCACACAATTGTTGTTGTCTGATCTGTTTTTGTTTTGTAGCGGGTGTTGGAATGAATTTAAGCCCTTCTGCCAGTAAATTAATCTGGTCGTTTGTAGGTTCTTTATTTGAGAGGTTTTTTAATTGCGTTTTGTTCGCCTCTAGTTTGATAGTTGAACGTGTTTGGCAATACCGCGGTTTCGATTCTAATCACGTGGATCTCGTCAGTTGCCGATTCACTGAAAAGACTGTTGCACCTGTACGCAATACAATGTCTACCCATGACGAGAACATGCTGTATCCTTAAGAAAATGAATAAAATGCCTCCAAACGTAGCCGT
Source organism: Stylophora pistillata (assembly GCF_964205215.1). Taxonomy (NCBI): domain Eukaryota; kingdom Metazoa; phylum Cnidaria; class Anthozoa; order Scleractinia; family Pocilloporidae; genus Stylophora; species Stylophora pistillata. Next base: position 10,615,756 of record NC_142530.1, read on the forward strand.
TTGCTTCGATTTTACTTGAAAGTTTTACCTGTGTGACCCGATAGCCTCGTTTTGAAACTTCAAAGTCCGCTGAGCTCACGTACAGTGGGCGTAAATGCGATAAGGGCTATTCCTCTATTCGCTCCGACGAAGGGCTAACGCTCGAAACGTCAGCTCTTGTAATCGTTACGGTGTCTAATTTACCATTTCAACTTTGTTGATATATCCAAATTATTTCGTTACTTCCACCGACGCAGCCCTAAACAGTTTCTTTCGAAACTATCAGCCTTTATTCAAGGATAATGAATGTTTTCGTTGGTGTCATATTCGACATTTGAATCCACAAGAAAAGTGTCCTCAGAGAATTAAAAAAGTTGATAAAAAGTTTGTTGAGCAATTAAATTATTCAGGAATTGAATTTCTAGTCAAACTTAGTCAAATAAATAAAATAGAAAGGCAAAATAACATAAATGTGAATGTATTTGGATATGATAATCAACAAAGATATCCACTTTATGTTAGTAATGAAAGAAATGAAGATCATTTGAATCTGTTATTGATAACAAATGAACACAATTCACACTATGTTTTAATAAAAGATTTCAACAGATTTACGCATGATATAACAAAACATAATGGTAGAAAGTATTTTTGTTATTATTGTTTTCGATGTTTCAGTTCTGAAAGAGTTTTAGATAATCATAAAGACAATTGTCTTGTTATAAACGGAGCTCAAGCTGTTAAAATGCCAACAATTGAAAATAATATTTAAGAATTCAAAAATCATAATAAAAAATTACCAGTTCCATTTGTTATTTATGCTGATTTTGAAGCTATCACAGAGAACATTCATGGATGCCAGCCTTTTGATAAAAAATCATTCACTTAAGCTTATCCAAAACATACTGATTGTGGATATGGTTATAAAGTCGTTTGTTGTTATGATGATAAATATACAAAACCAATTCAAATATATCGTGGTGAAAAAGCTGTTTATAAATTCATGGAAAAAATGCTTGAAGAAGTAAAATATTGCAGAGTGTCATCAAATCGAAATTCGGAAAACCATTAAAAATGACAAAAGAAGATGAAGAGCAATTTAAAAATGCTGATAAATGTCATATCTGTGAAAAGACATACACTGAAAAAGATACTCGCGTGAGAGATCATTGTCACATGACTGGTTCGTACAGAGGTTCTGCACACCAAGATTGTAATATTGATTTTCAAATAACTGATAAAATACCTGTAATATCTCATAATCTTAGAGGATATGATTCACATTTCATTATGCAAGAAATTGAGGAAATAGTTAAAAATCATAAGTATATAAATAAGAAAGGAGAAGAGTGGCAAATGAATATAAATGCTATTCCAAATAACTTAGAAAAATATATGGCTTTCATGCTTGGAAATCATCTTAAATTCATTGATAGTTTTCAATTCATGAGCTCAAGTCTTGATAAGTTAGTAAATAATCTTCCCAAAGAAGCTTTCAAATACACATTAGAGCAATTTAAGAATGAGCAATTTGATTTAATGACTAAAAAAGGTGTATATCCTTATGATCACACGAATAGTTTTGAAAAATTAAAATGAGTCAAAATTACCTTTCAAAGATGAATTTTACAGCATACTGAACAATGAACATATCTCTGATGATGAATACAAACATGCTCAAACTGTGTGGGAAACTTTTAAGTTAAAATCAATGGGAGAATATCATGATCTGTACTTGAAGTCTGATATATTGTTGTTGGCTGATGTTTTTGAAAATTTCAGAAAAACTTGTCTTCAATATTGTAAATTAGATCCATGCCATTATTTTACAAGTCCTGGCTTATCTTGGGACGCAATGTTAAAAATTACAAATATTAAACTTGAATTAATGACTAAAATTGATATGTATCAATTCATTGAAAAAGGAATGAGAGGTGAAATGAAATATATTGCAAATCGTTATTCTAAAGCGAATAATAAATACATGAAAGATTATGATGAAAACGATGAATCGAAATGTATCATGTATCTTAATGCGAACAATTTATATGGATGGGAAATGTCTCAATATCTACCAACAGGAGCTATCTGAACAGATTCAAAGTCTAATAATCTGATCAGTAAAAGCATATCTAAAACTATACAGAAAAGAGAAAGGTGAATGGCAGATCTAGAACCCTATATACAAGGCTGCTAAAGATCATTAAACAATGTCAATGGCTCCCTCGGCAGCTGCGATTTCAACGTCACAATTATTATACTCATACGCAGCGCGGCGCTTCACCCGCGATCCTCGAAGGCAAACTAAGGCTGACCGAAGGAGGGCAAAGGATGTCTTTGCTCGGATCCAGGAAATTGTTTGCGAGTATCGTTCCCCTTTCTTGGCGGCTATCAGCTTGGCCAATCGGCTGTGGTATCTTATGCATTCCATCCCCATCCCTCCCGTAGTTGTAAATACAAGCGGCGTAAACGAGCCATGCTCAACATCCAACACTCTCCTTGAGTACAGCCGCTTCTTATCCTTTTCAGGGATGCGATAACTCTGCTGCGGTTCCCGGTCCTTGTAAGACTCGGCATTAAGGTGGCAAACCCTCACATCGAAGAATGCCGAGCTCTGGGGATCCCAGAAGCCACGCGCCCGAACGTCCAGTCTTGCGTCTTGTGCTCTATTAGACCCTCTGCTGAGTTGTTCTTCAGTGATGTCTTGGAGAACAGGCTCGACCTCGACATCGGTACACACTATACTCAAAAGGTCGGCCTCGAGGTCTCTCAACTCATTATGCCGTTGGATAACAAAGCCCCCTCGTTTGCAAATCATTGCGTGGTCTACTGCGAAGTTTTCCCCACACGCACACACTGATGGAATGTCATCGAACGGCCAATCATAGCTTAATTTAACAGCATCGCGAAACTCTCTCTTGCTGAGGTTGAAACCATTTTCTTGAAGGGGAAGAACTGTGAGCCATACAGAGGAGCCTTTTTCTTGCGCTAGCTCTAGAGTTCGCTTGGTCTTCCGTGAAACGATTTGTTTTAGATTATCTGCAATCTCTGAAAGTTCTTCAGCTTTACCATGTTTGACAGCCTGACGCCCTGACTCGATGAGGGACTCGTCGGGTTGTTGATGAGTTTGACCCTTGATATGTTCGACAAGAGAAGATGTAACCTGAATAGATGGGGCATGTTCGCGTGCCGCCTCGTGACATGGGTTGCTCAAGCTCAGGCCGCCGAGGTGCACGGGTAGTGCTAGAACGTCTCTATCCAGTTTGCTACACTTGCGCCCAACGATTGCTGGTATAAGGACCTGGGAAATAGCCTCTTCAAGTGGCTCTAGAAGATCTTGGACATCAGGGAGAGTCCTAAGGAAGTACTTCCAACGATGCTTTAAACCAAACGTGTATGCGGCATAGCTGGCCTACGGTTGAATCTGTGCAAATTCAGTCAGCTGAACAACTTCATTGACCCAGCTAGTTACTTTCTCGTTGACATAGTCCTGTAGATAATCTCTTGAGCCTATCACAGCTCCAAGATGCTTCTGCCCTTCTACTGTCAAGTTAATGGCTGTATCTTTAAAGGCTTCTCTAACAAGTGCCTCCTTTTCTGGCTTTGCAATAATCCAGCACTTTTTTCCGTTTGGAAAGTAGCCAATATCTGGACCGAATGTATTAAGACCATCCCACCATTGCTTGATTTCTGAGAGAGTGCCAGCTCCACAAGCATCATCTGCGAACCAGCATTGCTTTGCATCTGACATGGCCTGTAGACTTGTTATCAAGGGCTGGGTGCTGAGGGCATATATTGCCATAGCAAGTGGGTCGCCTTGAGTTGTTCCCTCGACTGATGTTATCTCTTTACCACCGGTGATAAATAACTGGGCTGAATGGCGATAGGTGTTTATGGCGTAGACTGCAATTACAGGACAAAGAACGCGGATATTGTGTAAAGCCGCTGCCCTATTAAGGGCATTAAATGCATTAGACGCATCCATCAGCAGGACCGCGTCGTTATCATCTGCTTCGAAGATTCTATGCATGGCGTGTATTGCAGCCTCGCTCCCTGATTTCTGCCCCACGCACAATTGTAACGAGCCACTTGCCTCAACAACGTCCCTCTTGGCTATGTTCATGACGCATTTCCCGCATATTCTCCTGATCACTTCTCCAACTCCTATTGGCCTCACAGCACCCTCTCCCTTATCTAGAGGGATAAGGCAACTCGCTAATAATGGCTCTATGGTCGAAGGATCTATGTAATGAGTACATAGAGTCTTTGCCATTGTAGCTACCGCCTCACACAGCTTCTTCGATGACTGTTTGAACGATTTATTGAAGATTATTGTAAAAAAAATAGCCAAGAGACTCAATATATCAACAGGATTAGTATCAAAACTGATCCCCACACTGTCGAACAAAGAGAAATACGTATGATGCACGATCCTCGCAGTAGAGAGCGCTATTTATGCAATAGCGAAAATCAGACCTGAAAAAAATCAGGCCTGTACGGGATCTGCGATGCTAGTGCAGCGCTCTACCAATTGAGCTAACAAGCCAACTGGGAGCAAGCCGTTAAGTTGATTCGTAATAAACCCGTGATGATAAATCGGATACGATGAATATATGAAGTTCCTTTATTTTGAACTGCGTTTATAGATACGTATGATGCACGATCCTCGCAGTAGAGAGAGCTATTTATGCAATAGCGAAAATCAGACCTGAAAAAAATCAGGCCTGTACGGGATCCGTACAGGCCTGATTTTTTTCAGGTCTGATTTATTGCATAAATAGCGCTCTCTACTGCGAGGATCGTGCATCATATGTATCTATAACCGCACTTCAAAATATAGGAACTTCATATATTCATCGTATCCCAAAGAGAAAAACGTTTTACGTCATCAAAATTTAAATTTATATACACAACTTGGAATGAAAATAAAAAAGGTTCACAGAGCACTTGAATTCAATCAGTCACCATGGTTGAAAAAATATATTAATTTTAATGCACAAAAGAGAACTCAAGCTAAGAATGCTTTCGAGAAAGACTTTTTCAAATTGATGAATAATTCTGTATTCGGAAAGACAATGGACAATTTAAGAAATCGTGTTGATGTAAAATTTGTCACAGATGAGAAAAAATGAACTAAATGGGTATCAAGACCAAGTTTTGTATCAAGTAAATCATTTAATGAAAATTTAGTTGCAGTGCATAAGATTAAAGAGACATTAACTTTAAACAGGCCAGCTTATGTTGGAATGTGTATTTTAGATCTTTCGAAAACATTGATGTACAAATTTCATTACAGATATATTAAAAGTAAATATGGTGACAAAGCGAAATTATTATTCACAGACGCAGATTCATTAACATATGAAATCAAAGCTGAAGACGTTTACCAAGATTTTTGGAAGGATAGATTTATATTTGACAGCAGTGATTATTCTAAAGACTCTAAATTTTACAGTGATGTGAATAAAAAGTGATTGGTAAATTTAAAGATGAAACATGTGGAGTTCCTATAACTGAATTTGTTGGTTTAAGATCAAAAATGTATATTTACGCTTAAGACGACAATAAAAGTTCACGTACAGCTAAAGGAATTAAAAAGAAAGTTATTGAACAAGATCTGAAGCATGAAAATTACAGGCAAGTGTTATTTAATAATGAGCAAATACACCGTAAAATGAAAACCATGAGAAGTGATAAACATCAAATCTGTAGTTATGAAATAAATAAAGTGTCAATAAGCTGTTTTGATGATAAAAGATATATTTCAGATGATGGAATGACAACTTTTGCTTATGGACATTGTTGATACTTTTATTTTGATATTTTGATATTTTCTCTTTATTTTGATCTTTTATCTTTATTTTAATATTTTGATATTTTATCTTTATTTTTAATATTTTGATATTTTGTCTTTATTTTAATGTTTTGATATTTTGTCTTTATTTTAAATTTTTATTATTTATCTTTATTGACATGTCATTTTTTATATTATTCATATATATATGAGTAATTTAGTTGAAGGGAAAGTTTTCAAGAGTTTGAAAGCCAAAGCGAAGTATTTATTGAAAGCGAAAGATCTAGAATATAGTGATAAGAAGAACAACAAATATCGTGTAACACTTGAAAATGGAAAAAAGATAGATTTTGGTGATAAAAGATCTGAAGATTTTTTAATTCATAAAGATTACAAGAGATAAGAGAGAGATACAGAGCCAGAGCGTAGAAAATAACAGATAAAAATGGTAATTTAACTTATAAAGATCGAAACAGCCCAAATTTTTGGTCATATCATTTATTGTGGTGAGAAAAAATATTTTAAAAAAATATTTTACTTATAGTATATGAGTGATGGATAGCAAAGAAAGATTGATGAGTGATTTAACTAATGACCTACGATTTTTGAATACAGAATTAGATCGTTTGAGAAGAGATTGTGAATCAACTAAGGAACGAATATTCGATAATGAGTTAAAACTTGAATTATTGAGAGAATGTATGTGTAAAAGGAATGTGAGAGAATATTTTAAAAATGAAACTTTGGGAATGCTTGAAATAATGCGAGATAATTTGATTATTAATGAATCAGACATAAAATCTGTTGAACAGAAGATTGATTTGTATAATCAAATGAAAAATTTACTTGAAAAAGATATAATTTAAACTGATTGATATATATAATGACAAGTGAATAAATCTTACTCGAATTTGCTTTCATCTAACAATCTTAGGTATAATCCAGCTCTTGGTTTACCAGAATATATTACTCTTTCAAAATTTTCACTTCATCAAACTTTGCAAAAACTCTCAATGGTTTCTCACAAATTGATATATCAAGTATCAAACCAACACAGAGTCAAACTGTCCCACCTCCAGTTCATTTCAATGCAAGAAACAAACAAATCAAATATGTTTACGATCCAACCGATGACAACGATTGTTCAACCAAAAAATATGTTGATGACCACATTTCTCGTGGTGTTAGCAGTCAACTGAGTAATGATGTCAGGTTAATTATGTATGATCCCGGCCAATTCAGTGATGAAGATGACATCTCTGGGCAAAAACTTACTGATAATGGTGACTTTCATGAATTTAATAATCGTGTAAAACCATTCAAGCTCGATTTGGACACCAATAAAGGTTATTATTCATCACGGTTTGGAATCAACATGTACAGTGCCGTGAAATCAGAATATACAGTTGCCATTGAATTATGGTGGAAATCAAATAAGATAGATCACAATACATTAAGTTTAAGTGCTACAAGCTCTGTTGAGACAGTCTCGAGACAACTGAATAATCGATTTTCAAACCATGTTAGAAGTATCATTCATATGACAAAATGGACTGACACAACACCTAATTATTTGATGGTTGACGTTGTGATGAAAAACAAATCAGGTCAGGTATATGACCAGAACTTAGATATTTGGGTAGTCGTTTACGGTTATTACAGTGACTTACCAGTTAAAGATGTTTGGGACAAATTTTATAGTGTAGTTCATAACGGTTTTATATATTTCAATGCACCACTAATGATTCATCAACCAAAAATACCAAACAGCCCAGCCACAAAGTATTATGTAGACGAAGCAACAAAAAAAATATGGTTTGGAGGTTCATTAGCTCATAATAACTCTTCACAAGTATTATGGTATGCTAATGCTTCCTCAGACCACACCAACAAAGTCCATCAAAGTTCTCATTCAGATTTCACAGTCGATCCAAAAGACAAATAACAGTCAGTGATGGTTTCAATTCTCCAATAGCTGGATTTTTAAATTTTAAATTGAATAAAACTGAATTCACATCTACTAATAGAAAAAACCAGGAAAGATTTATTACTCGACGTTTCGGGGTCATCGTGACTCCATTATCAAGAGACTAGTTTAAAAACATGCAAATAAGGAAAGGTACAAGAATAGCATAAATTAGACTTAACGGCTTAAACAAACACCTTGGCGCGGATGGAATCCGTTTGCACGTTCAGTGTTGGCTTACGCATGCGAATATACAACATTTCATTAACAAGGCAGTCAAATTTGCCGTTACATTTCGTGATGACGTTGAATTGCTCGATCAAGCGTTCAGGCATTTCACTATTGTGCTGGAGGTGGTAGTGTTTGTAGATAGAAGATGATTTCCTTGTGTGCCCTTCTACGCGCTCGTGTAAGTGACCACGAGTATAGCCCACATACCCTGCATCACACAGGTTACATTTAAATTCATAAACGACACATTGTTGGTTAACAATAGGGGGCTTAATTTCGTGTTGCTTAAGTTGTTGATCGAGCTTAGGGCTAACGAACACTGGTTGGACAGTCACGCTTAACTTCGAGCTTAGACTGTTCAGTTGTTGTTTAACATGATTAGCTGACGACTGGTCCTTGAAGGGTAACACTAATCTCACAGTCTCCGATGGTACGTCTGGTGATGGACAGGGTTCTGCAGATGAAATCCTTCTCTCAACGAACCGCTTGATTGTAGTTTCAACCAGTGGCTTTGGGTATTTCAAGTTATGAAAAACCCCTCTAAGGCGGTCACATTCCTCGAAGAAGAAAGACCAGTTAGAAGATAATCGATAAGCGCGATCCACCATGGTGTTAACTAGGCTGCGCTTGTACTTAATGTCAACATGACTCTGGAAATGCAGAAGGAGACCCGTGTTGGTTCTTTTGATGTAGACCTTACTCTCAATCTTTGGTGCACGGTTAAGCAGTTCAGTTCCTAGAAAGGGAAGGATCCCTTCCCTTTCTAGGAACTGAACTGCTTAACCGTGCACCAAAGATTGAGAGTAAGGTCTACATCAAAAGAACCAACACGGGTCTCCTTCTGCATTTCCAGAGTCATGTTGACATTAAGTACAAGCGCAGCCTAGTTAACACCATGGTGGATCGCGCTTATCGATTATCTTCTAACTGGTCTTTCTTCTTCGAGGAATGTGACCGCCTTAGAGGGGTTTTTCATAACTTGAAATACCCAAAGCCACTGGTTGAAACTACAATCAAGCGGTTCGTTGAGAGAAGGATTTCATCTGCAGAACCCTGTCCATCACCAGACGTACCATCGGAGACTGTGAGATTAGTGTTACCCTTCAAGGACCAGTCGTCAGCTAATCATGTTAAACAACAACTGAACAGTCTAAGCTCGAAGTTAAGCGTGACTGTCCAACCAGTGTTCGTTAGCCCTAAGCTCGATCAACAACTTAAGCAACACGAAATTAAGCCCCCTATTGTTAACCAACAATGTGTCGTTTATGAATTTAAATGTAACCTGTGTGATGCAGGGTATGTGGGCTATACTCGTGGTCACTTACACGAGCGCGTAGAAGGGCACACAAGGAAATCATCTTCTATCTACAAACACTACCACCTCCAGCACAATAGTGAAATGCCTGAACGCTTGATCGAGCAATTCAACGTCATCACGAAATGTAACGGCAAATTTGACTGCCTTGTTAATGAAATGTTGTATATTCGCATGCGTAAGCCAACACTGAACGTGCAAACGGATTCCATCCGCGCCAAGGTGTTTGTTTAAGCCGTTAAGTCTAATTTATGCTATTCTTGTACCTTTCCTTATTTGCATGTTTTTAAACTAGTCTCTTGATAATGGAGTCACGATGACCCCGAAACGTCGAGTAATAAATCTTTCCTGGTTTTTTCTATGCCTTTGCTTTAGCAAATCCCTGCTGATCACATCTACTAATGATATAAAAATACCGATTATAAAAACTACTTGTTGGACTAATCTAACATTCACCATTAATTTATACTTTCAAAATAACACAACTTTACAAATTAATACAAGTCCCTCACGTATAAAATTAGATGGAAATCCGAATTATGGTTATTTCATTATAGCGAAACTAGATTAACATATCCAAATATATATGAAAAAAAGAAATATATTCAATTGGAATAACATATCAGGAACATTAACTGAAGACCGTGTCAATGAGTTAAAAAATTTGTATAAATTCTATCACAAGAAATATTGGACATTTAAAATGATGCATAAAATAATGAATAGAAAACACATCATTGGTCAAGTGACATCTGTTGGATTGGTTGCTACTGGAACCATTGTTGGTGGTGTAACACTAAACCCAATTATCCTTGGTGTTGTGTCTGGATCTGGAATAGTATTAAAAACCTTCTTGGAATTAAAGAATTATAAGAAAAATATCGAGATGTGCAAGTTTGCTTTCACATCCTATAAAAAGATATTAACTGAATTGAGATCATGTTTGAGAGGGCTTCAATTTGATGAGCATGTGCTTTTAAATCATGTCAAAGTCATTGATGAATTGATAATAGACATGTGCCCATTAGCAGACAAATATTCTAAAAAATATGATTCTAAATTTTGTGATCAAGGATTGAATCAATTTCATCTCCGATAAGATTTTTTATTTGAGACCAATACTTATTACATTGTTTAATAGTCTTCTTCGATTTTGGAGTTTTTATTTCATTTGATGATAAATTCATCATATGAATCAGCTTACCGATTATAAACCTCATTGATATCATCCTTTTTCTTCCACTGTTTATTTCAGGTTCTATTTTTTCAATAAGATCAAATACTTTGATAATTTTATTTATATCATTTCGACGGAGATATTTGAATTCCAAATTGATCATTAATTTCATAAATAACTTTTTCTATATGGTATTTTCTGATATAGACTGATTTTTTCCGGAATTTATACATATTGTTATAAAAATCAATGAACTTACAATCTTTTAAATCATAACTATGAACTAATCCACAATTAATACAAACAAATGAACCATCTATTAAATTCACATCTTGATTCTCACAACATTTCTCTTCAACAATTTCATTTTCTTTTATAGTTTTATCACAAAAAGGACAATAACTTCTATCATCCTCAAGTAATGCTAAATGAATATTATAATCACACATCTCATAATATAAATAAAATGAAAAAAAATTGGAGCGTTTTAATTTGAAAACAAGATTAAGAAGAAGCAATTTTGAGTCTGTGTTTTATGATTTTAATTTTTCCATAAAGTTTAAAAATTTCTGGATTTTGGATTTTGTCATATCAGTTTACAGATTTTTTCCAGATCATTTTTCCAGATCAGTTTTACAGATCAGTTTTACAGATCAGTTTTACAGATCAGTTTTACAGATCAGTTTTACAGATCAGTTTTACAGATTAGAGTTAAATATTTTTCACGGATTATTTCAGATTTTAAGGCCCCAGGGTTGATGGTCTATACCTCTCAATCACTATACCACTAATATGTTGAAGCGAATAATAGACAGCAATTAACAACCCCGTCTTTTCAATGATTCATGACTTCTCCGGTGGGTCTTAGTTTTCGTAATTACGATGCCTCATTACGAAAACTAAGACCCCATCTCATTTTTCGTATTTATAAATTTTTTGAAGGTGAGTGGGAGAGTTTATACATCATCTTGATTTGTTGCTTTTCCGGTTGGATAGAGGAACCTGGTTGCTTTAAGATTAAGTGGGATTTTGTATAACCTTCCTTGCGTTTCGAAGTATCATTTCTCGCGCGACGGGCGATTCTTAAATTTCCACCCAGACACTGAGGTATTTTTAGAATTGTTTTGCAATTGTTTTGAATCGTTCTACAAGGTGCAAAAATAGTGGAACTTGAGGAAATATTTTAAATGGAACAGTTCAGACTTGATCAGGGTTTGCCCACTTTACAAGTAGTGTCGTTACTTGTAAAACGGAAAACTTTATTTATCACATTTCAATATTTGGGAGTACGTGGGATCTTAGTTTTCGTAATTTCGAAAGCTAATTACGAAAACTAAGACCCCATCTTATTTTTCTTGTTTATCAATTTAATTGGAGATGAGGTAGTATTAAAAAAAACAGTATTCTCTTATTTATTTATTTTTTTACGTTTCTGAAGGTGAGCGCGAGTTTATAAATCGCCAAATGTTCCGTTGCATGTTAACTTGACTTTTCTGGTGGCACAATTTAGGTGTCGTGATTGAAGACCTAATATATAAGGAAGGTTCTCGAACGTCCCCATAACTTTCCGGGCCATGAGCTACATTTGAAAATCATAATTGCATGTTATCTTGATTTGCTGTTTTTCCATTGGTCTAATTACATTTCGTAATTACAAGTTTGCAAAACAAGTTGGGCTGAATTTGGGGTCGAAACGCACGCCTTAACCTGTTTCGTTAACGTTTGATTTTATTGCTTAGCTTTTAAAACTAACGCAATTTGAATCTTTAATGTAAACACTGCGCGTATTACTGAGGTATCAATGCTGTAATTAAATGTTTCTGGTGACATTTAAAAAGTTTTTAACATTCAATACGGATGTAAACAAAGACAATTATATGAGATCATCATCAAAGATTTCTGAAGATTGTGTATAACAAAAACTGTAACAGACAAACTATAACCGCAAATAATATCATTAATAAAAAAATCAGAAATATATATTAACAAATGTAATGATAGCGAAAGAAATTGTATTATGTGATTGTGATTAATTAATAAACACTAGATACATAGTACGCTACTTGATTTACTTTAAAGAATAATCCTATCTTATTTATCAGTTTCATATTATTGAGAGTCAGCTGAAATTAAAAAAAAGGAATGTTTGCGGAAATTACCACAAATCTTTACAGCTATTAAGTCAAAGATTCTTTGAATAGGCTCGTTCTGATCAACCTACTTTTTTTGTTTTCATTATTAAAAAGTCAACTCTTAGCCGTTCAATATACCCTGTTAGAAAATGATCGTCAATTTTATCCGCATGGAATTTTGTTCTTATAGCCTCATTTATTATCATTTGCTCATATTTACGAGGTCATGCATATGAAAAATAGGGAAACGACCACATTTGTGATTATGGTCTATGGGACTGAACAACAACTGAACAACAACAACAACAACAACTGCGTTACAAATTTTCAAACCGTCCTGTACGCTAAAACGTACGTTAATATCACACGCTTAACGAGAATTGTTCTTGGAGGTGAACTTTGTGAGATTTTTGCAATTTCTCATGCACGTCAGAAGGTATAACAACATATTTCTTTGAAAAATAGGGGAAGCGTTTCTTCATACACGCCATATCCGCGTGGTAGTACCGAGTCGCTTCTTTGGTTGATGCCTGTTTGTTCCTCCAGTCACCGTTCAAGGGGAAGTAGAACCTCTCTTTGAGTTCAAATACCAGATCATGTGGTATTACATGACAAAAGTCGTTTCCACATTGCTTGCACGTCTTCGCTTCCTTTGGCAGAATTCATAAGACAAAGGGATTATCATTGTGGTGTATTTCACTTTATTAAAAACTAGATCATTGGATAATGCAATTCAAGACTTTTTATTGGCTTAGCCATTATGGTATATCAGCCAATATACCATAATCTAGAAATATGGTAAGCGTACGTGTCAGCTTAAAATTAAAAGAGAGCTAAAAATTTAATAAAATTTAATAGAATTTAATAATTTAATTTAACGTTTTTAATAAAACAATTATTCCACTCGCACTTGTTGGATATGAGATCGTTATGGCCAACGAGGCGCGTAGCGCCGAGTTGGCTATCTATCACCTCATATCCAACGCGCGCTCGTGGAATAATTGTTAAATACACGCGACCGGGTGTACTGATGCTACTTGCTTGTCGAACTGAGGGAGGGGAGGGAGGGGGGCGGTATGGGTACTTGTTGGATGGACCTTTTTTCCCAGCCACTGCCTTGTTGACAAAAGCTTCGGCTAAGGCAGAAAGCTGACCTGGCTTCTTTCCAATTTTTAGAAATAAACTGTAAATGCCGGTCCAGCATCTTCAACTTTTCTGCTATAGCAATGGAGTGCTTGCAGACTTTGTCGTCTTTAAAATTAGGGCAGCGACAGGATACATGATCTTTGTTAACAATGCATTCAATCCTTCCATCTCTGGCCGCTCTGGAAGCCACTTCATATTTGTTCTTCTTCGCTACATCAAGGATGCCTTTTTCCTGGATAGCGGCCGGTAGATTCACAAGGTTTGATACACCTTCTATGACAGCATCTATCACGTCTTCCTGGCAGAGCATTTTATCTTTCAAAACCTCATCGACGTCAATTGAAAGTTCTCTATATTCTTCGCTTGCAACGGTAATATTTTGGGCTGCCTTCAATGCTACACTCTTGCCTTGTAGTACGTTTTCTACCGACATTGAATTCAATTGAGCAATATACTCGTTTCTTTGATTATGTTGCCAATCGAACCAAGTATCCACAGATACGGTGAGATGGGCAGCAACTTCTGCCAGCTGGTACTCTTCACTTAGTCCACAGATAGCCAACTTAAATTCGTCTTGTTGTTTCTCGTGAATTTTTTCGAATACATGTTGAGTAAACTCTAGCTTTGAAAGGTTGTCGTTTTGCTTCCTGTTAATAGCAAGCAGGAAATCGCTCTTAGCTTGTGACATCCTGTGGTTCATCGACTCGGACGTGTTAGCGTATGGGCGAATAGGTTTGCCATTTGTATCATTTGGCATACCAGCTTCTCGGTGGCATTTCAGCGTCATCTTCTTTCCGATCATTTTCGCGATTGTTTTCCAGGTACAATGAAAATCGGGGTTGATAGTCGCCTCTTTTTTTGAGCACCTCTACCTCTTTCTTGTCAAATACGTCCTTAAAGGATTGTAATTGTCCCTTTACCTCATGCTTGTCTTCGGCATCAATGATACCTTCGCATTTGCCTCTTACTCCAAAAACATTTTCAAGGAAAAACTTCTGTGTCTTCTTGTCTCTTATGCCAATCTTGTGTAATTGAGCATTACAGTTCTCCTGGAAATGTTTGACACATCTAAGGTGCTTGGCCTTCGGAAAATCTTTCTTAAATGCCGCGTCGAGTGCTTGCTCGCCGTCAGTTACGTATCCCTTACACTTCTCTAAACCTTTGCAAGCAGCGACGCAAGTGGACGATAAGACTTTGTACATGTATGATGCACGATCTTTCGCAGTAGATAGCGCTATTTATGCAATAGCGAAAATCAGACCTGAAAAAATCAGGCCTGTACGGGATTCGAACCACTGACCTCTGCGATACTAGTGCAGCGCTCTACCAATTGAGCTAACAAGCCAACTGGGAGAGGGTCGTTAAGTTGATTCGTAATAAACCCGTGATGATAAATCAAATACAATGAATATACGAAGTTCATATATTTTGAACTGCGGTATTAAATATGTATGATGCACGATCTTTCGCAGTAGATAGCGCTATTTATGCGTACAGGCCTGATTTTTTCAGGTCTGATTTTCGCTATTGCATAAATAGCAGTAAATAGCGCTATTTATCCGTATCTATCGCAGTAGATAGCGCTATTTATCCGTACAGGCCTGATTTTTTCAGGTCTGATTTTCGCTATTGCATAAATAGCGCTATCTACTGCGAAAGATCGTGCATCATACATATTTAATACCGCAGTTCAAAATATATGAACTTCATATATTCATTGTATTTGATTTATCATCACGGGTTTATTACGAATCAACTTAACGACCTTCTCCCAGTTGGCTTGTTAGCTCAATTGGTAGAGCGCTGCACTAGTATCGCAGAGGTCAGTGGTTCGAATCCCGTACAGGCCTGATTTTTTCAGGTCTGATTTTCGCTATTGCATAAATAGCGCTATCTACTGCGAAAGATCGTGCATCATACATATTTGATACCGCAGTTCAAAATATATGAACTTCGTATATTCATTGTATTTGATTTATCATCACGGGTTTATTACGAATCAACTTAACGACCTTCTCCCAGTTGGCTTGTTAGCTCAATTGGTAGAGCGCTGCACTAGTATCGCAGAGGTCAGTGGTTCGAATCCCGTACAGGCCTGATTTTTTCAGGTCTGATTTTCGCTATTGCATAAATAGCGCTATCTACGGCGAAAGATCGTGCATCATACATATTTAATACCGCAGTTCAAAATATATGAACTTCATATATTCATTGTAAGACTTTGTACGTTTGAAAGTCTTTCCAATGGTGGATCATCGTGGGACCAAGAAATACGGGACTACTTCCAGTCGTCTTTGATGTCAGGAACAAATGCTTACAAACAACTGGCGTCACTTCAAACTGTCCCCTGTTAAATGTCGGGTCAATGCACTTTGGATGACTGAGCACCTCATTAGTAGAGAATTTCGCCAAATCATGACACATTGTGTCAGTTCCAAGGACCCACAAATCACAGGGCATGTCTTGATGACGTAAAACCAAGCTTTCTTCTTTCATCCGCGCATATTCCAGAAGGTCGTCAACTGGGTCTGAATTCTTTTTGGCATATGCATTTATGTCGTGGATTTGTTTACGCGACCGAGGAAGAACTCCAGGTGTTCGTGCCCCGGTAGGTCCTCCCCCATGTTCCTTGAGAGCTGCACATACTTGTGATGGCGCATTCTTTGTCGCCTCATGGTTGATTGCTTGCAGTGTTGACTTTGTGGACGGGTAGAATGGCGTCTTTGAGCTTCTTCTGCTGTTTTAATGGCATTCTACTTTTAAGTAAACTTTGTCTTCTCCAGAATTAATATGGTACTGTAGTAAGACAGTTCCATTGACAATCTGAGAATTGGCGTCCTTCAAGACAAATACGGATCTTACTAGAGAAGGACATGCCTTGTTACTCTTTGAATTAATGATAAGACGGTACTGGTTATTTCCTTGCAGTTTGTTTTTCTTTTTCGGCTATTACTGAGAAGTAAGATTGGCCACTCAGGTCTTCGTACTCCACCGTCCATATACAGCTTCTCAGAAACTTTGTATATGCACCATTCATGTCATTTTTTATGTCTTCCCAGTTCCGGTATGAAGTCGTGTTTACTTTAAAGGCTGCGTTTTCACGAACTCGGAGGGGATGGCGATTGCATACATTCACGTTCTCACTTTTAAAACAGATAGCTGTTGCTTCTGGTGACGTGTATCTTGTCTTCCTCCCAGCCTCAAAAACAGGCATTTCTTGATCATTATTCCAGTAGTGTGACTGCTACAAGAAACAAACCAAACAAAAGTAATGACCGCCTTGTGAAAATTTTGCAGTCACTGTACCATGAGAAAATACGATGTTAATTGACCAGGTGTATATTGAAATGCTGCATTTAAAAGTGAAGATTGCTTACATTGAAATGAGTGAACTTTGTATATAAACTATCATTCTAAACTTTTTATTTCTATTTCCCGGTTTTGTTCCCTTTGTTTCTTCGACGTTTCTCATTATAACACCCGTGCTGTTGTTTAAGTAGCTGAAGTTTATAGCTACACAGCGTTTAGTTCCGGAAAGAATATACGACAAGCGAATAAACGGGAAACTACAGGAAATCCTAGCTATAGGGAATTGGAAACGGAGGATCGGGATTTGAATTATTAGATTGTCTGCACTACATGTATTTAGATGACATACCTGCTTTTCAGGTTTATTTATCTTCTCCAGCTTCACTTCGGCTTTAGAGGTTCCCAAGTTTTCGACAAAGTCTTCCTGATGGGTGACGGGAAAAAACTATGATGATTACAGTTATCGTGGAATTAAGTACACGACATCATTTGCAAGATAGAGAAGTTTTCAATTGAGTGTCGTAAAACCAAGAACAAGATAATTACTTTGACCAATCACAATAATGTGGTATGACGAAAAACACGCATATAAATTTCCCCTGGAGGAACCCCTGGTACATATTTATGTAGTTTTCCGACGAAAATCGCTGCAAAATCGCAGTGAAATTTGAACATGTTTCAAACAACTTGCGATATAGCGGCGACGTGAAATTCCAAAATCGCAGTAAAATCAACGGCCGTGCAGTTGGCATATTTGCATTTTAATGAAAATCCAGAAATCTACAAATATATGTTTTACTTACCTCCTCAGATATTTTGTGCCCTTCTCGCTCCGTGGGAACACATGGGGGTGATAAAATCTGCAGGTCGTCATGTACCTAATAAAGAATTTAGCTGTCAGTGGCATTCACTTGGAATATTTGTAATTTCACTAGAATTCAGAAATTTACAAATGTATGTTTTACTTATCTCCTCAGATATTTTGTTTCCTTCCGCTCGGTGGGAACGCGTGGAGGTGCGCCTAACCTGTGCTCAGGTGTGCCACTCAAACTGATGAAACAAATGTTTCAAAAGGCAAAGTTAAAAACAGAGAATTTGGAATATTTAAACCACTACAAATACTAGTTTTGCCACTTTGTTATACTTGCAACAATAGAATTAATCGCAAAGCGATCAACTTTCCTTCTGCATGACTTACAGGAATTTTTCTCTGACGTCTTGCTCAATTTTTATTCTGGTGCATCCTTAAGCGGGTTTCCATGAAGTGCGATACGACTGTATATAACACTTAACTCATTTACATAGCCAGATGAAAAGTAAGCACTAGTAAGTTTTAATGCGATAGGTGGAGAAGTCAGTCATACCGTCCTCTGTTTTTCCTACACTGTTCTTCTTTAGACGGCGAGGAATCTAGACGTTTTCTTTTTGCAAGCCTTAGTGAACCAGTTTCTGCGGCATTTGAACATGTTTCTTGTTTTTGAGGTCGCCTCTGAACTTCTTTGTCACTATCGGCAGAAAATATCTGTTAATAATAAAATAATAATAATAATAATACAGTCAAAGCTCTTTGAGCTGATACTCTCGTAAACAGACAGCTCTACTTACGGTCGCCTTCGCAAAGCCCCGCTTGAACTCTCGCTCAAATCAACTCTGTATTTACACATTCCCTAAATAAAAAACAATGTAAACACATGTGCCTGCAGGCGCTCTGTTGATAATAAGGCAGCTATCTATTCTCCATAAGCGGGCAGCTCTAGTTGTGGACACGTTTTACGTACTTCCCAACTAGGGTGTCCGCTTATAGGAGCTCCTAATGTAACAGCAATTGTAAAAACAATAACAGACTTTATTTCGGCGGACGGCCACTTACTTTGTCTCCAGTGTAAATACAGCTAATGATTGGCTTGTGCTGGACTTCACACCACAGTAGTTGAGATGCTCCCAAAGCCAGGCACATAGCGACATCCAAACTTCCGGAGAATTATCTGTTCCTACCAGTACAAGACCATTGCCTTTTCCAGGAATCAGTGAAACTGGATGTGTGTCGATGAGAAAAGGTCTCGCATTAGCACATCCAACCGTCAAAACCAAAGGATCAGTGGCGAAGACAGCAGCGCAGTCTTTAGAACTAAGATGGCAGAGTTTGGAGTGCAGTTTTTCCCTGGCAGCAAAAGAATAGACCCCGTCTGCAAAGGGCAGTTCTTCGGAGATATCGTACGAACACGAAATGATATCTTGCTTCTTTAGAATGATATATGCCAACATAGCATCGTACGTTTTGCTAAGATCGCCGTGCATGTTAATTTTCTCCGGCAAAAACCAAATGGCATGTTCAACAGACTCAGCTAAACGTGCGAAAAAATCATCACCACTTTCCAACGAGGTTAAGATGACATCAGCCACGTTAACGGAGAGGAAAGCCCACGCATTGGTACCATCGTTTGCTAGGGCGGACTCTATCGGTAAATCGTTTTCGGAACTCTCCGCGAGTTCATGCCGGCACAAGCTCATGGTCAAACTCCTCCACAGCGGTGGCTTGGCTTATGCTCAAGTGAATAAAATGGAGATCTCTCCTGAAGCGGTCTTTGCCTCTCTTCAAAATCTTGGATGCCTCGTCTAACTTCAATCGATCGTCTCTGTTCAAATTGACGCATCCCCTGTAAACACCCTCTAACTCCCGCCAAACCGTTGCGCGCTCGATTTCGTACTTGACATCTTGTAAGGGATGCTGCTTACTTCGCATCAGGGAGGTGATAAGCGTTTTAAGGTCCTCTTGGGAACCGATGCCCTCGGCTGATCGTATCTCTAAGAGATATGGGCATTTAAGACTTGGGTTTATCATGGTAAAAAATATCATTTCCAGTGCCCAAATATCTGCAAGCTTGAAATCAGTAATAGATGCGCCAGATAAAAGCTTTTCTTTTAACAGAAGTTCTGGCGCCATGTAAACTACTGTCCCACGATCAACGTGGTTACTTTTTGAAGCAAGAACCGTCTGCGTCTGAACAAGAAAAGAACAGCTTTCGCCAAAGTCAGTAAGTTTACACGCAACCGGTCGAGACTGATACATGAGCTTGAATTGGTCACTTTGCGCCGATAATGAGCTGTAATGTTGATTACTAACTAGTATGTTCGCGGACTTGAGGTCTCTGTGAGCGATTCCATGTTCGTGAAGATAACTCAGCCCCTCAAGCATTTCCTTTGCTGCGTGAATTATTACATCGTGAAACCCTTCACAGTTCTGAACATCAATTTCCAAAAGGAAATCAGACAGGGCGCTGACACGGACGTCTTGGCCAAATGGCTTGAAATTAAAGTAAACGTATTCAAGCATCATAGCAAAAGGCTGATAGCAGACCGCCTTGAATCGCACGACACTGGTATGATTTAAGCCATTCACAATGGCCACTTCTTTAGAGAACAGCTTCTTCTCTTCTTGGTCCAGGGCATTTATCATTTTTTTAATCACCACTGTCTCGATTTTGTCAATTACCGGAGCCTTGAACTCTGCGGTGTAGACATCGCCAAAGGAACCTTGCCCAATTCGCTCTTTAATTGATAAATTGTTAAATTCGAATCGGGTAATCCCGTCATTTTCAGCCAATTTCCCTTTTCGTGTAAGCTGGGGAAGCTTGAATTTACGAAAATTCGACATAGCTTTAGCCGCGTGACATTTTGGCCAACAAACGTCCAATAATTGTAATTTGAACACCTTGAACTACGTGCTCGTTGCCCAGGAATGTCTGTGTCTACCACCCCGCCGAGCCCATTCTAAAAATAGCTCAGTGGCTGCGATGAATTTTAAGAATAGCCTGTCACTGAGTGAGTACTAGTAAAAAAAAACATTAGCTATGAGATATAAATATAGAGGCAAGACCGATACAACGTAGAGTAGTTTTAAGACGGAGCACTATATTTCGGCTGGCCAAACCAGCCTTCTTCGGGTGCAGTGGGAATTGACATAGAATTAAGGTGGTACTTAGATAGCTGTATGATTTAATAGCGGGAATACGTAAAACTAATTTGATTGACCATGAGATAACAATTAAAAATAGAAATAGTAAATAAAAATAGAAGTGAAGTTGGGTAAATTTAATAAAATTAAATAACTAGAAGTAAGAATAGTAGAAGGAAAAACACTAATACATTCCTTCGCGAGCGTTAAGGTCATCGTAATGAGGTTTCGTAATTACGAAAACTCACCGGAGAAGTCATGAATCATTGAATAGATGGGGTGTTAATTGCTGTCTATCACTCGCTTTTTACATTTGAACATATTCTATTTATTAAAAAAAAATAAAATTGATAAACAAGAAAAATAATATGTCTTAGTTTTCGTAATGACCTTTCGTTATTACAAAAACTAAGACCCGCCGGAAAAGTGAAAATCAATGAAAAGACGGGGGTCTTAGTTTTCGGGGTCTTAGTTTTCGTTCATTTTATTTATTACAAGTCTTATTGCCGGTGATATAAGTCACAGCACTCAACGAAATCACGCCCTGTCGCCGCTTCACCGAGTCTTAGGTCTTAGGTCTTAGTTTTCGGGGTCTTAGTTTTCGTAACATCCAATGGTACAGCGTACATACAAACATCGTAGCGTTGCGTGAATTATCTCAGCGTAATGTCAAATGCTACAGCGTACACACAAACGGTTTAGCGTTGCGTTAAATAGCTCAGCCTTCACGCTACGCCACAAGCAAGCTCGACGATTTGCCACAACATCGAAATATTTCATGTAATGCTGAGCAATTTAATGTTCAGCGGGATTGTCTGATGTTCTGCAAAGCTATTCGATGTAACGCTACACCATTCGTGTGTACGCTGTGCCATTCCACATTACGCTGAGCCTTTTCATTAAAACTCGGTGAAGCGGCGACAGGGCGTGATTTCGTTGAGTGCTGTGACTTATATCACCGGCAAAAGACTTGTAATAAATAAAATGAACTCCCGTCTAAAGCGATAGCGAGCACACGGTTTTTCGTCTGTGAATCGTTGATTTCCGGAACTGAGTGCCGGTTCTGAATTTCCTTTTCCTTCGCCGCCGGCGTAAATCGCAAAACAACAGGTTCGCCATTTTTATTCTTTATTTAAGTTAGCTATCTAACCCTGCCCGTGCTATGGGTTAACTTTAACCCGCTGTTCGACCCGAGGTTAGTGTTAACCTTCTTTCTAACAATGCGACCAAAATTTTACTCCAAGGTTAGGCTTACTTAACCCTCTTTTGAACAAACGCTAGGTGTTTGAATTCGAGGATATCCTCACGTCTTGAAGTCGACTGATGGCTAATTTTCCTCAGCTGCTCTGGATAAGAATAAACTAATAGCAAATTGATAGGACTGAGAAAAAGACACTTCAAACTGATGGAAATATGTCTTCCTAAAATTTAAGAAATTGCAATCAATTTTCGTGTTATTCCAGCCTCGAATGGGTTGGTGATACAAAATGTCCTAATTTATAGAGTTTGTTTTTACATTTTTAAAGGCAATCAAGATACTAGTCTAAATATTCTAGCTCGGGGCTGTTAATTTCGGAAATTACGAACCCTTTTCGTCTAACTACCATGATATTTTAATAATCAGACCAGTGAATGTCTTACTTTAATTTTTTTTTTTTTCCTCTCAAACTTTGATTCGTTTAAAGGTTGTTAAACTGCACATTTCATAAGAATTAATGTACAAAAGTGGCTTTTTTAACGCTTTTAGCTCGAACATCTTAATTCCTACACGGTGGCCGTCGTCTTAAAAAAAACACTTATGTGTATGAATTAGCGTCCATTTGAGTAAAGAGTTGATTTTTTTAATCAGTCTTATAGTCTATTTATAACCTTGAAGAACCTTTGTTACCCGTTTAAATTAAAGTCTTTTCTTGTGTACCATTAGGCTACATGTTTGTGCAGCTTTCTTTTTTTGCCCCAAGAGTACCTAATAACATTAATATGAATACAGAAGACGCATCCGATGACATTTTTAAAGTAAATACGGTATGTGCCTTGTCTAATAACTTTGTATAGCTTATTTCCTTGGATGCATGAATGCTGTTTTCAATTAGTGCCAGTGCTATATGTTCGAAAAGCTGTTAGGTCAGCATAGAAAACACAACGGAAATTTTCCCAAAGCCCTACTTCAGACGAAAATCGAATTTTTTTTCCTATAAGCAAACACGACTTACGACTAAAAGCAAACTCGTCTAATTTGAGTCATATTGAAGTTAGCTTTTAATTAAAAATACTGGAAGTTTAATTTTTGCAGGTTTCTTTACGTTGGCAACTTGGAACACCGAATAGCGTGACGGATGGTTTTTTAGACGGAAATTGTTGATGTTATCTGTTGGATAATTGATGGGAGTCTTAAAAGTCTACCCATTCATTTTTTTCCCTAAATGATGGCTATTTACTGAGGTAAAATTTGCTATTGTAGTTGATAAAAATTTTATGAATGTTTCATTATCTTAGATCACTGTCAGGGAAACGTTGACATGATTGACATCAGCGTGACGTTTCCTAGTGTTGCTTTTATAGGTGGTTCGAACGGAGCTTCCTAAACAGTCATGTCTGCGTCTCGGACGAGTCTTGACCGTTCGCCTTTCTTGACGCTTCTGTTGGTTTTTATAGTTACTTCCTCAACTCATGGAGTGACTGAAATATCAATAGGTACGTATATTTACCCCAAGGCAGCATGTAACAATTGCAGATTTTTTTCGTTGGGTATAGTCGGAAAAAATAACGAATTTTTGGCGTAGATGCGTCGAAGGGGAGGTTAACTTGGATGATGCCTTTAGAATTTGGGGTGATTCAAATCCTTGTCCACATATTTCAGTTCATCGGCAGCTTGTTTCAATGAAAGAAATAATGTTTTTATTTACATCATTTAAGAGAGACCACGATGCTGATTAAGAAAATGGGAAAATGTAATTCGTGATTTTTAGGCCTTATCTACATCTGAGGGCCAAGAAGACAGGTAAAAAAGACATTTTAATTTCAGGCATTAGCCAATTCGCCTTAGTGATATTGAAAAACTGAATATGCAAAGGTCTTTGGGAAAATTTTGTGGTGAGCTTGTGCTTATGAATAATAAAGGCGATGCATGGAGCCAAAGTTCTTATTTCTGGAACAAATCAATTGGGATAAATTTGAATATCTAACTTATGTGTAAAGCGAAGCCTTGATAATTACGACGCTCAATGGAGTCATTAATCAAACGAGCTAGTTTTAGTTAAGGACACATGTTACAGAATTTAAAGAGAAACAGAAGTTCCAGAACCCAAGGGGTTCTTCCCTCTTAGAAACCCTTTAAGAATCTGCGTCATTATTTGCAGTTTTCAATAAGTCATTTCCATAGGGAGTGACACTGAAAAAAGGAAGCGAGACCGCGGTTCAATCCCTTTGTTCATGTCGATTAAAGGAATTAAATAAACGCTGTTTTAGCAGCTGTACAATCAATAGAATAAAAATGTTATGATTATAGAATATCGGTATGTTGGGCCTTTTTCCCTGTTAGTTTATAATCGTTATTGAAAAAGTAGTGCAATCGCAATTTCCATCACGCCAAGGGA
This sequence comes from Stylophora pistillata, assembly GCF_964205215.1. NCBI lineage: Eukaryota > Metazoa > Cnidaria > Anthozoa > Scleractinia > Pocilloporidae > Stylophora > Stylophora pistillata. The sequence continues at coordinate 10,640,356 of NC_142530.1, forward strand.
GCCACTTCATCGAATCGACCGAAGTGTTTTATTCTTAAAATGTTTGTGATTTTTTTGTGAAGCCACACAGGGTATAAAAATAACTGATGAAATGGTGTAACGATAAAGGAGGCAGTAAAACCCCTCTTGCTCTTTCTGGTGGTTTTCAGATGTGACAGCCAGAATATTTATTACAGTCTTGTGGTTAGGTTATGGCACGAACCTAATATGTAAATGAGATGGGAAAATTTTGCTCTGAAATAACAAAGGGCTCTTTGATAAGTTGCTCAATGGTTACAACAATGCAATACATCATAATTCATCATTGCAAATTTGAAACGGAAAGAACTCCGGAATGCATTTTCTCAATAGAGCGAATAAGGTTCATATTCTCAAAGCCTATTTGAAAGGAAAATGGAATAGGGGCATTCCAACTCTTGGCTGAATTTATCTTTTATAAAAAAAATAATAAATAACGGCACGGTTTTTCGTTCGCTGTCTACGTACTGCATGGAGAAATAAATACGTGAGACTGACTACCATTAGAAATGATTACTTGAGCCCTATGATGTATTGTGTCGTGCGCCTAAGTGTTTTCGAATTTCACAAACTTGATAGCTCATGTGGTTTGAACACCGTTGTCACGTTGATTGCGGATACGCCACCAAGAACGGCAGATTGACAGCTTTTGGAAACTTTCAAGCCGAATTAATATTACTGTGTCGAAATTACGTCAAGTCCATTGGACAGCTGGGATAATACTCGAGTCCGCCTTTCTAATCCTCGTAGCCATTTATCACATAATTATATGCAGATCATCCGCTAAAGTCAGAAAAGTTAAAGCGATTTCGGTAATCCGTAAGTGGTTATCAATAAGTACTGTTAGGTATTATACAGTGAACTCAATTTTTAATTCATTTGTTCCATTTATCCGTCGAAATAATAAATGTCCACGCGAGTTCATCCTTGATGGCCATTCTTATTTGAACCGACTCTTGGTAAGATTTCCGCACATCCTCATACTATTGTGAAGCAATGCCGTAGTCCTAAAGGCAATTTATTTTTCGCCATTTTTGCTTTATTCAAGAACTGTAAGCATAATGAAGTATAACGCTTTGCCGAAATCTTACCTAGCTCATTTAGTGAGGCATGAAAAAAAGTCAGATGATCGTTATTAAGGTAATTTTACTTTGACGCGCCAAGGCGTCAACGATAATTATAAATATGAATACTGGTCTCAACTGCCTTATCTAGGATCATCTGAGGTTCGGAAATAACAACCCTCCAGCCTAAATTCTTTATCATTAATTTCTTTTAAAAATAGCTCTCTGTCAGCAGCCCAGCACATTCGTGCCTGTTCAGCTTCATTTGAACTCTTCTAATGACTTGTTTTAAGATTACCATTTGATTAACGTTCTTGCATGGCTTTTGGGAAAGCAGTTGAAAGGTAAGCTTTGCAAAATAGCTTTAAAAAGTAGATCCGCTTTCATGGCCTTTCAGGAGCAGTCTTTTCTAAAGAGCCTGGTGAGAATACAACGATTGAAGAACAAGCTTTTAGACTCGCCATTGATCATTTAAATGAAAAGTACGCGGATATTAAATTGAAAGCCTTGGTGAAGAGTGCGAACCCGTTGGATGATTTTGAGAATATTGAAAAAGGTGAGAAATTCAGTAATTAAGGAAATCGTTTAAGCTACCCGATTTCTCCAACCTCCAGGGGAAACGTAAGTTGGTCCGAGAAATCGGAAGTTCGAGAAATCGGGGGTGAAATTACAAGTGAAGCAAATCCAAGGGAAACAAGGTTTGGTTCGAGATATCGGGAGGTTCGAGAAACCGAGGGTTCGAGAAATCAGGATTCCATTGTACGACTAAAATTTGTCACGCCACAACTGAATAGCTGCCTGTGAGAGAGAAATAAATATATCTTATTAAACGTTTTGTTGTGTAGTATCGCTGAGTATTTTTACGAGTTGTACCGTATTTTGACAAGCCCGTAGGGCGAGTCAAAATACAAATAACGAGTAAAAATACTCAGCGATACTACACAAAAAAACGCCTGATAAGTTATTTATTATCCAACACGCCAAACTGTTATTTCAGTGCGGGCGAATTTCGCGGATATTTATTTACGGGGAGTGCGTGACAGAAGTATGCTAAGCTGAACGGAATTGGCGCATTGTCGTGTTCCTGTTTCTTTTTTCTTCAATAAATGAAGAAATTTCCAGGTCGTCTAGCTGTTTTTCTTCGTTCGATTCATCTAATAAACTTGGATGTATATTTGCCAGCCATTCTGACTCTTCGTCGTCAGAAATATGATTCAAATTGTCCGCCTTTTTTTTTTCGTAACTACAATTCAATTGTTCGCTTGCGCGATGCGAGAAAACCTGTTTAACTGGTAATCTACAGCACAAATACCGCGTGATATTTGTACTCGTCTATGGCGTTATTTGTACTCAACGAAGTGTAGTTGGCCAACTACACTGCGTAGAGTATAAATAACGTCCAAGACTAGTACAAGTATCACGGGGTATTTGTACTCCAGAGAACCGGTCAAACAGGTTTTTTCGCATCGCGCAAGCGATGAATTTGATTGAAGTCACAAAAAAGAAAATGGCGGACAATTTAAATAATTTTTCAGATGACGAAGAGTCGGAGCGGCTGGCGAATAATGATCCAAGTTTATTCGATAAGTCAACGAAGAAAAGCAGTTAAGAGGACAATTAAATTTCATCATTTATTGAAGAAAATAGATACAGCAGCACGACAACGCGCCAATTCCGTTCCCCTTCGCGTACTTCTGTGACGCACTTCCCTTAGATATCCGCGAAATTGGCTCGCACTGAAATAAAAATTTGGCGTGTTGGATAATGAATAACTTATTAGACTTTTAGTGTGTCGTATCGCTGAGTATTTTTATTCGTTATTTGTATTTCGAGTCGCCCTACGGGCTCGTCAAGATACGGCACAACTCGTAAAAATACTCAGCGATACTACACAACAAAATGCCTAATAAGATGTAGTTACTGTGAAGGAGAGGGTGGATTTGGGCAGTCCCTCCTTTTCGGAGAAGTCTGTCGCGCGAGTCAAAGATTTACTGTAAAGCGTCCATGGATAAGTCTGTTGCATTACTACTTTTCTCTACTGACATTAATGCAGCGGTTCTTTTTGTGATTCTGAACTCATGCTCTCGTTTCCAGTTAACAGTTTGCTAAGCAGTAACATCTCAATTCTTATTGGTCCAATGGAAACTTCTGCCGTAATTGCCACCCACCCTCTGTGTAGCCGAGCAAGTGTCCCTCATATAGCTCCGCTGACCAGTCTAGAAATGATTTCCGAAGATGGTAGTGGTTTGAACTACTTATTGCGTATGAGCCCCACAGAGAAGCTGAAAGCCAAAGTGATAGCAGGAATAATTGAGAACTACAAATGGGAAACGATGGCTGTGCTAGGATATCAAAATAAAGAAGGTGAAGTTAACGACTAATTTTATGTTCAGATACAATTGTGCGTCAATCTTTCGATCATTGAATTTGGCTTACAAAAAACTTATATTTTCCGAATTGAGCCATGAGACAATCTACCTTGTGCTGCTAATCTATTATTTTTGTAAAGTGAGTGTGTAAATTTGTTAAGTTCTCGAAAACCTTGCTCCGTGCTCGGCGAATGAATGTGAATGTGAAGACACACAAGTATGTTGGAAGCAAAGCTTTATTCAAACAAACGACATAGTTTCGATCGAGGTAAAATAAGTTCGAACTTCTTAAACCATGCTTAATCAAAACCTTACCGGGAGAGCATCGGCTTTTCAATCTTTGGTATGGAGCAAACTTAGCTCAGTCCGTACTATCAAGACATAGGGTCAATATTCTCTCAGAGGGGTCCTCACGCTTGTTTGTTGAGGATCTATCCATATATGCATGTAACAGGTCGAATTCGATGGTTCGTGCTCTCATATATTTTCTCTTCGATAACCGGCCGGGAGGACCTTAACTATTCCCGCCCTTCAAAAGGAGTGTAACGAGACTGTCCTTTAATGAGAGAACAATTTTCTTTGCAGCTCCTGAAGGTCACTCCAGCTTTCGTTTGATTGCCAGTGAAAATGAATGGAATGTGGTTAAGGCAACTCTTATCTCGCCTGATCCAGCTGGGAGAAAAGGAGATCTGGGGATGGCATTTACGGTTATTACGAGTTTGAAAGATTCTCAAAGCACTCGGCTTGTGGTCGTGTTCTTTCCTGCGTGGGCTGTGGAAAAATGGATGAAGCAGGTAAAAAGCCAACTGGATACGGATATGGGAAACTGGACATGGATATTTTCAAACTTTGGGAATCGAAAGGTGAGCAATCTTTTTTTTTAATTCACGGCGTTGAGGTTAGCTAGTAGTTTGGTGGACAATTGGTTAAACTGCTCTGCTCCACATACCGACCACGGACAAGTTTAGACCAATCAAAACTTATTAGTTGTCCTTTCATATCAAAAAGCGTCCTTAGAATGATGCAGTGTTGGTAGGGGAACCTTTCAACAACAAAAGCGCCATTAGAGATCAGGGTGTCATCTTATGAGAGTAGCAACAATCGTTCATGTTAATTAAGGTAAAAAAAGTAAGATCTGTAGCGGAGCCAGTGGGTCCACCCCGCCGGAGCTTATTCCGGTTTCCATTTAACATGAAGTGACCAGGAGTATTACCACACCTAGTTTTGAATAGTTTGACGGCCGCGAAGTTAGGCAGATCAGAAAAACAGTGACTTTTCAATTCTGACAGGTATAACGTATTATTTAGCCAATGTACGGTTGCGAATTATTGACATCTGTGACAAGCTGTAGGCGCGGAAGAAAATTTAGTGGTGAACAATAAAAACAATAGAGTATTTGTTTTAAGAACATCAAATTTCCGCGGGGCAACTATCAGCCGATAGTTCCTCGACCGAAACACTCTATTGTTTAATTAATACTCCTGAGTGGAGAGAGGCACTGTGTGAGTAAAGTGTTTTGCCAAAGAACACAACTCATAGATCCGGGTCAGGCCTCGAACCCAGTGCACCGCCCAAAATTTTTGGTGTTTGAAGTAGTTAGCTGCATCAATGATCCTGGTTGTTTGGTGAAACTCGTAGTGTTCCTGTAAAACAACTCGAGACTATCAGAAAAGCTAACGTGGGTTTCCTCTGCCATCAAATCTTTTTTATACCGATATTATTATTTATCCTCACTGGTTTGTGACAGACCAATATATTTCACAATCCGCCAATTCGATGTAATAACCTGGAATTAATGCAACTGAGCATGAGAACGTCCTCAGTGGTCAATCGTTTTTCATTTCAGTGCAAAGCTTGGTTTTACAAATAGTTTAAAAATAATCGAGGAGTACTGTGGGAAGTGAATACTTTATAAGCCTCTGACCAAAAATTTCGAGAATCCGCAGAAAGTTCTGAGATTTCGTAGTTCATTTGGTTTTTCCTAAAGGACCCTTTTAATGAAGCTTTTTCAAAAACTTAGAAGATATATGTTTCTTTACATCTTGGTACGTTTAAGTGTAGAGTATGTACTTTGTGTCTTTTCGCAGAGGTAAAACAGGGGTTAATTTTATAGGCCTATAATGAAGTCTGCTACGTATATTTAAAAAGTATAATACACATCGTCTTAATGTTTTGTCCTTTTAGTTTAATTCTTCTAATTCTCTATCTTGGTCCGCCATAATCAAAGCGTCCATTATAAAAAAGAGTTCCGGCTATCATGACAAAAATGAGATGCGAACCGTTTGAACCGCTGTCACGCAAAAGGTCCCCACAGCTAAACAGCTATAAGAAAAGACCTATAAAAAGATCTGGGTCATTCGATTATTAAGAAGTCATGTTAAACATCATCTTGAAACTCCATTCTTGTGGTTTAATTCCTCCAAATTTTCTTCCATGGCTCACCGTAAGCGGTGCGTCCAAGATGAAAAGAGTTCGAGCTATTATGACAAAAAATGAAATGCGAACCGTTGAACGGCTGTCACGCAAAGGATTCTGTACATAGCAGTGAATTCTTGGCCAAGCTGAAAGATTGTGACAGTGGCCCTTAATTTTTACCCACGCCACTTGAGTATGCCAAAGAAAGACCACGTGACAACTCAGGAGTAGTGGCTGGATTCTTTAGCTAACGAGATGACGAGAAGTTCATGAGACGGTGCCTGCCGCTTACCGATGGCATCACAAACATGGCGCATTCTCCTCAGATTTTTTTCAGGTTCTACCCTCCATACAAATTCCCGATCTCTGCTCTGTAGTCCAGACCTTTCTCCATTAAAATAACTAGCTGGCTATTGTTTAAGCTTATGAGGCACGATTAAGTAACTTTTAGCAGAAAGTTAAAACAGGACAAGACCTTTTTTCATTTTACTCCATTCTTATACTCCAGCGTATGACTTAAGATGTTTTCTCCGATCAGGAAGACCTTCTCAGCAGTGACTCTGGTGATATACCAAACTACATGCACGGACTGCTTGGTATCAGACCGACCGTGGGTAAAGGCACCCGCTTTGAGCAGTTCAAAAATGCATGGCAGCAGCAGGTCCCGGGAAAGGAGATATCGGTAAATTGTTAACTTCTTTTGATTCTCTTAGAGTTCTTGCCATCTTTCATATGGTTTGTTGTTCAGGTTGGTATTTGTTTGAATTTTCTTTTTTTTTTTTTTCTTTACTTTGAAAAGCATTTGGATCAGGCTTATTTCAGGAAAGTAGCGAAAAATAATTTGCTGAAGAAGGGATTAATTTTATTGTCCAAACAGCACGCGCTTTTGATTTGGTATTACCAGTTGCAAAGCAACTGATTCACAATTTATTGGAAATCGACAATGAGTCACTGCCCAATGTGATTTATAATAGCAGTTTATTCACAATTCAACGGAGCATTGAAGAAAACTAAGACTATCGTCTGTAATGATCTGCTCGAATGAGGGAATATTCTCTAGGTTTTCTCGAGTGAAGACCGATGCGAAGAATTCATTCATCCATTCAGAAATATTACGTTCATCAGTTAATGTGCTTCCATTATCCATCTTGATAACAGTCAGATCATTGGACCCTTTACGCTTTGAATTGACGTAGTTCCAAAAGAGCTTACACTCTTTTTTGTCCTGCATATTGCTTGCTAAGTCCTTCAATTCATGGTGGGAACACCAGGCCGTCTTACATTTCTTTTTAAGCACGTTATTTACATTCTTGTATTTGGACCATAAATCATCATTGTCACTCGCTTTGGCCTTGTAAAAACGTTTCTTTTTACGAGTAAGTTTAATTATGTCATTTGAGATCCACGGGGCGCAGCGATTTTTCTTCTTGCTTTTCTTGGGAACACACTGTTCGACTGCAGCGTTAAAAAGATCAACCCATGCATTCCATACTTCGTTTATGTCATTCGAAGCAAATACACATTCCCACGGCATATGTTTGAACAATTTATTCAAACCTGACCAGTCGGCCGTCTCAAAATTATGAAACTCTTTTATAGAAGATTTTCTTTGATAAGGATTAACGTTTGCTTTGAATGTAACGATGTTATGATCAGATATTGGTTCTCCAACCTCTACATCTGAAACCATGTCGCTGTGATTAGTTAGGATAAGATCCAGTATATTGTCACCTCTTGTAGGCTGTAGGACCGTTTGGTTTAAAAAATTATCAGATAATATATCAGAGAAAAGCTCATAATTAAACGAGTAGTTCAAGAATAAATTTTTCTTCCAATCGATATCTTTAAAATTAAAATCACCTACCAGTATGATATTTGATAGGTGCGACAAAGATTCTAGATTTCTCTGGAGTATTACTAGGCATTTGGAATCACTAGATGGTGGTCTATAAAACACTCAAACGCAAATGACTTGTCCCTTGAGTGATGAATATCGATCATCAAAAGTTCAGCATTGTTACCTTCCAATATATCACGTTCATTGCAAATGATGCTCTCATTGATAGCAACTAACACACCGCCTCCTTTGCGATTTCGATCTTGTCTGAAGACCCGATACTTCCGTGGAAATAACTCGGACGATCTGATGGAATCGTCCAAGTGAGTCTCAGTGACAACTATAATATCAAAGTTTCTTGAATAAACATCAGCTTCGAGGAATGCAGACTTGTTCACTAAATTTCTAGCATTAAATAAAGCAGCTTTAAGCTGTTGGTTTGGGTCTGGATTTGGTTCTATGTCTCCTCCAAGCATCAGTAAACTTGATGAAAGCTTGATTCGATGCCGTAATCGAAGCGACGCCATCTTGTAAGTTTGGAGTAGAGTTGAATATCTAGGTCTAAAGCTCACCAAATACTAGTCGTGGTCGAATCTTGAATGACCGAGAGCGTAATAACACTGTTGCCAGCTTTTTTTGGAGGAAAATCAGTCGAAAGAGTCCACAGAATATAAATTAAAAGATACTTTGGGAAGAGAGCTCTGAACCGTGCCATTGCGCAATCACATTTATATCTAGTTCTTACATAACCTCTATATTTTGATAATAAACTGTCAACAACTTTTCGAATTGAGCATAAATCCACGTTTTTAAGAGAAAACTGACATGCCAGTTATTCCTGTTTACTTTTTTTCAAACACTTGATTTTGGGGGAGGGTTAGAGTAATGATGTTAAACTGGGATGATCATTTTCTTGTCTTTTCAGGTATCTGTAGGTCGAGTTTATGATTCTGTGTTAGTGGCCGCAGAGGGAATAAAGACAGCCCTCAAAAATGGTGTAACTTTACCAGGTACCCAAACTTACCAGGGATTCTGCAGCAGTTCGGACAAGCAGGAGGAAAACACTAGTGGAAAAGACCTAGCAAAATATTTGAACGAGGTAAAAGTGTCAACAATTTGTTCATTAAAAAAAAAAACACCTTTTAAACTTACCAAACTGTGGATGTAGCTGTCCTGGAACAGGGAAAGTGAGAGATTTACTGTGCCAAGCGAACTTTGAACTAAGGAGAGAATAAAAATGTTGCTGGGAAACGATTTATATTATTTGCAACTACAGTCCCCTAACCCTAACCCTAATAATTGCAACTGAAATCAATCTCTTTCAATTACGATTAGATCATGTTTTTGACACAGATAAAAGCAAATTAATTTTTGCTTATCGGTAATCTTGGGTAAGATCTCAGAATTCAGAACAATGTTTTACTATGTTATTCACAGGTCAGGGTTGAAGGTGTCATGGGTACAATCCATGCCAATGATCCGGATTACGCCGGTTCTGCATACTTTGATGTGGTAAATCTAAGAAGCACAGGTGAATATAAAGTAAGTCCCGAGATAAATATTTCCTGTATGTCAGTCTTCTTAGGGGGTCTTCTCCTGAATCTGCCTGAGCTTCTGAGGCTCAAGGCAATATATTTTTAATTTTCTTTTGTAAACTTGTTCGTAATCTTCTTTTATTCCATATATCTTACCAGACGTTTTGTCGTGTAGTATCGCTGAGTATTTTTTCTAGTTGTGCCGTATTTTCACGAGCCCGTCGCTCGTCAAAATACAAATAACAAGTCAAAATACTCAGCGATACTACACAACAAAACATTTAATAAGAGATTTCTCATCCAACACGTCAAATTGTTATTTCAGTGCGGACGAATTTCGCGGATATATATTCATGATTCGTGCGTTATTTGTACTCTACATTGTGCAGTTGGATAATAATTGTGGTCATGCATTCTTTCCAGGGCCAAGTTCTCCAAAAGGCAATTAACACCACTCTGAAATTATCTGCTGTAGCAGTGTAAATGCTAAATTATTCAGGATTAGTGTTTACCGATTGGATTATTATTGACGAGAACCTGATTAATTTAAAAACCTGTTGTCGCGTTTAATTTCGTGGACAAGACATGCTGAAAAAACAATGGGTTATAAACTTCACCGCACGGGGGTATTACGAACCAACAAAATTACCAGCTCCAAGTGGGCTTGTTAGCTCAGTTGGTAGAGAGGTCATGGGCTCTAGTCCGGTACTGCTGATCAACAGCAGGCCTGTAAAAGTGATATAGAAATGCAGGCCTGTAATTTTATTTTTCAAACTTTATTTAGGCTACTGCTTCAGTAGTGTTCATAACTTGGAAGATCACTCTTATCCTCACCTTTAAACCTCATTTTATTGACAGGTCGGGGAGTGGAATACGACTGGGTTACATATGTTCGAAAACGAGAAACCAATCTGGCCTTCTAACAGTTCAGACAAACCATTGGACATCCCTAATATCTTGAAGGGACAGACTCTTAACATCGCTACCATTTTGGTAAGAACGTCAAATTTCATTTATCTACCAGTTGAATAAGTTAAAAAGCCATGCGATGCTCCCTTAGGAAAACGTTTGCAGTATGCATGAACTGTAACAACGAAAGTAATAATGATCTTTTCAAATCAGAATTTTTATTTACAAAGCTAACTCACAGCAGCAGGTTGAAACTAAAAACATAGAAAAAGTTGAGCTAAGATAAACAAATTACAAGCAAAAGCGAATACAAACGAAACGAATCGGAAAAATACTCGCATTGGTAACGCCTAATATCTAACTGCAATAGCGAAAAAATTAAATTTTTAAGTTGAAGAAGGCCACCAGACAAAGAACTGCGCTAAGCGCGACTTTAGGTAAGCTAACTTCAAAAAGTGATTTTCGTAAAAGAAACTGACTTTAAACACAAGAGGACTATGCAATTCCGTGCGGTATGAAACACTTGCAAAAATGGTGTAACTTACAGAGGAAAACGTGCACTCGCTCATTAGGAGGTATGAGAAAAGAGCGGACGAATTAAATAAAATCAAAATTACGCATAGAAATATCAGCAAGCACTTTTGATCTTAAATGAACCTTCTGTCTTTATCCGTTTCCGCACAGCCGACCCCAACTATCCGAACTGAACAGTGCGGATAATTGAGTGTCCGGATAATCCGCCAAGTTTGACGGTATATAGTTAGATCTTTAGCGTTCCCCCCCCCCCCCCCCCAAAAAAAAAAAAAAAAAAAATTATCAACTTAATTATCAACTTAATTAATTTCGAGTCAAAACTAGATCAACAAAGCTATTTGAAAATATTTCCAATAGGCTCCACCGTTTGTGATGTGGAACAACGAAACTAAGGAGTTTGAAGGCCTGAGTATTGATATTTTGGAGGAGATAAGAAAAAGATTGGAGTTCAACTATAACATATATGCTGTTCGTGATGGAAGATTTGGAGTGAAAAACAGACTCACTGGAGAGTGGAATGGTATCGTCAAGGACATCATGGACAAGGTACTTTCTTTTCTTCATGGTTGTCGATAAAAAAACACGAAGTTCCCTGCGGGTTTCGCTTTTTCAAATTTTTCCAAATGCGATATTGCTAAGAGGCGTTTTCAAAGACTCCTCCTTTACTCGTTGAACGTTTATGATTGTTTACTCGACCAAACTTTCTCTGGTGGGGCCCCACATATTTTTGTAATGGCCGACTAGCACAATCTTACAATACTAGAAGTAATTAATGCTTTAAGGGTTATTAACCTTTTTCACGAGCCAGGCTTCTAAATAGGCTGACTAAAAAGTCTTGCACAACTGTGTGATGGTTCAGACTTGCCAAATGTCACTTAATAAGACGAAAGGGCATGCAAAACTTTAATCAATGACTATACCTTAACTTAGAGTAGGGAGTGCAAAGGAGCAGGAATGCAAATTACGCGCGAATCGAGTACAAATATCCCGTGACATTGTACGGTTATTTGGGCAGTTGGTTATTTTGTACGGTAAGAAACCTGTTTGACAGGTTTGATAGGCTTGTGTGAGTTGTTTGTCCTTGTTTCAAGGGAGGAAACAAAATGGACGACATTTAAAGCAGTTGGATAATGAATAACTTATCAGACGTTTTGGTGTATAGTACAGCCGAGTATTCCTATTCTTTTTTCGTATTTTGACTTGCACTGCGAGCTTGTGAAAATACGGCACAACCCCTGATAATACTCAGAGATATGCTTCACACCAAAACTTCTTATACGTTATATTTACTTTACAGAAAGCCGACATGAGTATTGCACCAATGACCATCAGCTCTGATCGTCAAACAGTGTTAGATTTCACACAACCGTACATGACGTTTGGACTGGCCTTTATGATACGTGTCCAGGAAGTAAACGGGAACTACTTCAGATTCTTGTTACCATTTGATAAATACTTGTGGGTGGCCATATGCGTGTTAGTGACGGTAATGGGCTTTTCAGTGTGGTTCTGTAGTCTCTTTAGTCCACTTGGGTATTTTGGAAGATGCGTTCAAGCCAAATCGACTAAACAGGTGAGTGAGGTTCCACTACCTATCACAAGAGAGTCTGGTTTGCTGTTCGATTAATCCACGGGGCTGTTTCACACAGTCTCAGGCTTGTTCACTAGCCGAGCTCTTTAGAATCCATTAACATCAAAGAAGAACTGTTTAAAATTCGGAAAACCTTTAAAGATGTGCTCCTACACCACGAAATAGCTATGAAACATAACTTGTATGAGGGTGATAATCAATGAACAGATTGCCTGAAATATCAAATGTCAAAATGATGACATTAACCCTCATAGTGAAGTTCAGACTCTCTCCCAAATATTAGAAGTGGCCGAAGTTCCTTTTTTTTCGTCCAATAACTCTCAACACTTAAATGGCAAACCCTTCTCACTTTGTTATTTGTTGATCATCATCGTTCTTTTTCCCAGCTAAAACCAGAAGACCTTAAACAAGTTGACACTCTCAGCTTAAACAACTCTATATGGTCGTCGTGGAAGGCGTATGTCCGTCGCAGTGCTGAGCATCCCAGGTCATGGTCAGGCAAGTTGACAGTGTCTGTTTTCTGGTTCGCTGTGATGATCATCAATGCTACATACACAGCCAATCTGGCCGCTTATCTCACTGTGTCCCGGATGCAAACTCCCATAGAAACCATTCTGGATTTGTCGCGTCAAACACGTATTGAATATGGAACACTCAAGGACTCGCAACTACAAACGTTTTTCCAAAAAACAGATGTTCCCAGGTAAATATCAGGAGAAATTCAGCTTCGTTAAAAATGATCGGTCTGTATTGCCGTGATAGATTGCGGGACTGAATATGTTCAGTCTTAAGCGAAGTGTCTCTACTTATGGCCTGTTCTAAACTACACAATAACCAAAAACATAGCTTTTTCCAAAATCAAGGCCTAGAAGGGGTATCTTAGACCTCAAAGTTTTAGGCCTTCAGCTTTTTTTAAGAGGTGTTATTTTAACTGTTTGGGACTCGTTTTCAAAGGTTCGAGTTTCGTTACTTTTTAAAAGAGAACTTTGTGTTGGGCTTTTAGTTATCTAGTGATGGGACAGTTCATGGAGCAGCGCAAGTTATGGATGCCTAGTTTTGAAGCTGCCATCAACAGAACGTTGGAGGGTGACTTTGCATTTATCTCAGACAGACCAATTTTAAATTATGTGGCACGACAAGATAAACACTGTGGAAAATTCAAGGTTACTGGCGGGTAAGATAGAGCAAATTCTATGACTTGAACAAAACTGCTCTGACGAACTTAAAGGCAACTTATCAGAATTTTCAATGTACGAACATGGATATTTACAGAAAAAGTAATGCCAAAAAGGAATTTACTGACTGGGTACTGACTGACTGATTGATAAATTGAGAGGTTTATTGATTTATTGGAGGAGTTCTCTCTCTCTCTTTCTCGTGTTGCTTTGTAACTTTTCGTCGGTGCAAAAATAATCAGTTCTAACTCTGCAACTGTCACTGTGCTTTCGGTCAAAACAATCACGTTGAATCTACCAATTTCTTAAGGTCTTTTTTTACTTTTATTGCACTAAATCACCTCTCTTCTGCATTGTGTTACATGAAAACAGCATTTCTCTCAGCATTTCTCTCAGCCAATGATTTTTTTAAGTTTTTTGTTAATAATTAGATGTTCTTCCTAATATCCTAAAATCGCCTTCGTTAAAAAAGTTCGCATAGTACGCAAATAACGCTCTTTGAAGCAAGCTCCTTCAGGGCCGACTCTAAGCTTCTATTTGAGGGATACAGGGGTGCTTGTCAAGGGACAGTTGATCGATATTCAACAAGCGGAGCAGATTTGTTGCGTACTCGATTTAAAAAAAAAAGATAATCCCAGTTGAGACGTATGGCATAATTCCATTTCAGGTTTGGTAATACATATGGCTATGGTTTTGCTTTCGAACTGAACTCGCCATACACTCCGCTCTTTAATATGGAATTATTTCGACTTCAAAATGAATTCATTATAAGCAGTCTCACTCATAAGTGGACAAAGGAGAGGGTGAATTGCGAACTGGTGGATAACTTTGAAGAGCAGCAGCTACTTGGTAAGATGTGTTTCCGTAACGAGAGCAGTATGGGCTTTTCACGAGCTTGTTTGACTTCTAAAAGATACATGCCACTCTAAAGAGGACTTAGAAAGATTCTACAATTTTTACGCGGCGTGCCCTGTATGGTATTCAATAGCATATTTTCTAAAATCTCACATATTAAGCTTGGACTGCATGCATAAGATGAGATCAAAGTGAGCGCCAGAATCCATCGTCGTGCCTGACATGCTGTAAATCAGTTTAATTTTTGTCTGATCTCAGGAAGCACTGTCCAGAAGATGTCCGTCCAAAATATGCTGGGTGTGTTTATCCTGTTGGCTATCAGTGTTTTGGTTGGCTTCCTTATCATGATCATGGAGTGGATTTACGCCTCGGCTAAAGATGCCAGAAAACGCGTTCAGGTGAGTTCAAAACGGTTTGTCGGGCAATCTTTAGGCCAAGCCCTCCTGTGAAGGGCAAAACATTGTGTGTGTACATGTGTGAGACAATCTCAAATTTACGTATTTCTGAGAATGTGTACAGAGGAGGCAAATTCACATTTCTATCTGAAGTGAGAACTGCCTTCATGTTTGAGGCTTAGGAGAAGCTTGGCGCCATACGCCGTAAGGCATATGGCCATAAATGATATATTCACTGGGCGCGGTGAAGATATTATGTTTTCGAAACCGGTTAAATTCCTGTGTTTCATCAATATTTCCCCAAATATAAGTTGACATAGTTTCTAACACGCGATATTTCTGAGACATGTATAAAGTATAAGGTCTTGATTTGATAGCTGATTGATTTTGTTAAAGTCTCTGTTGTCCTTTTACCTAGTTGATATTATTATGGAGTAAGTGAGTTCAACACGCGCACTTTTTTCAGGGTCGCAAGACATGCTGCCAAGCATGCGGGACGAGACTGATTCAGGCGCTCAGAGACATGTGCTGCTCTAAAAAGAAAACCACTCTTGACAGTGACAAGACAGATTATTGAATATGGACGTCAGGTCTTCGTTATGAATGAACGGTTGAGTTTGAGCGGGATCAGCATTTTGCTTTTTTAAATTTAAGCTCGCTCATTACTAATGATGTGTTTGATCCGTTAATCGTGAAAATGTTTTGCTTTTTGCTGGGTTATACTTATTGATCAGTTCAAGTTGTTAGCCGATTATTTCCCTTTCTTTCAATCGCCTTACGAAGACGCGGTTCTCAGTTTTTAACGCAGAAGAGGTTGTGTCATATTTGTCCAGTTGTCTTCTCCTGAGGCGTTTGAACAATGGTATAACAGGCTCAGGCACTTCTCGTTTCAAATTAGTTGTTGATAATTGATTAGACACAGAAATCAATTGATTAAGCAGCGGAATGCGGGCCTTACAGTGGGGCTCCTAAGAAGAAAACTTCATTTCTTTTCGTAGCATAAAATTTACGGTAGGGGAATGTTATAAATGTTGATAAGAAGACGTCCGTTGCTACTTATAAAAATAGATTTTATATTAGGATTTTGATTCATCAATGATAGACACGCACCAAACGCGATCGAAGTCAAGAATAGATGGCTGCATTGGCCGATCTAGAGAGGGAAAGATGAGCTCGGTTAGCCTAATCAAAACAGAGGATTCGCGTCATTTTGATCAGCGGCACTGCCAGCCATCTAATCAGAAGAATTATTCGTTAGAATTTCTGGAAGAATTACTCGTTTTTATTACTCGTTATCAAAAACACACAAAAAAGAAAAGAAAAAAAAAAGAAAAGAAATCGGCCAATGTTCAGCCACCTTGACCTCATACTTGGTCAATGACTCAGGCATGATATCAGTTGTAGACTTGTGTTGTTATAACAAATGTTTAATCTTTCAAGTTCAGTTGGACAGCGCCCCCATGCATGCCTTCCTTTAGTTAATATGTCAGCATGTAATTTAGAGTTTACTGAATCGTAACTAAGAATCAGAAAGAGGGAGAGAGAGAGAAAGAGAAAGAGAGAGGGAGAGAGAGTGATCGAACAGAGTTAGTCAGTTGATCCGAGTTACACAGAATGAGATTAAAGTAAACAAAAAACAGGTTGAGAGTCCTTGGTGCCTTTCGCTAAGCGTTTGTTCGATCTAGTTTCCGCGTCAATACGCCCCAACATAAGTTTCACATCCTAATTCAATACCATTCACCCACAGTTCACTCGAATGATAAGTATCTCCGTCTTGCCGTCCTATTTTCTGTGTTATTCATCTCTTTTCCCCTCCCTCAGTAACTTGCAGTTCCTTCAGTTTCCCATACTATAACTGCTTTCTATTACTTTCTTTGGTTTCATCCATTAGTGGTCTTTTTCTTGTTTGACACGGTCATCATGTGAGATACGGCAAATTTTCTTCGACGTTGGCGGTTAAATTTCAATGCCTTTGCCGGTTGACGTTTATTAGAAAGAAGCATTTCTATAAATTAAAATTAACATCAAGTTTCTCTGTTTTTTTGTTTGTTTTGTTTTGCTTTTTTTTCATTATTTGAAACAGAATTGAACGTTAGGATCTGAAGCAATTTTGCGATTCTCTTGTATTAGATTGGTATTTAGTATTGTGCAAACCTTTAGGACTCCCTTTGAACTGGGTTATTACGTTAGTTACTTGTGCTGGATTGTTACTTTAATATCCGTGCACTTTTAAGATTCTCTTTCATTGGATTGTTACGTTAATGTCTCGCGCGCTTTGAGGATTCTTTTTTATTGGGTTGCTACGTTTGCATTTCGCGCACTTTTAGAATTCGCTGCCATTGGGCTGTTACGTAAGCATCTCGCTTACCTTTAGGATTCCCTTTCATTTGAGCCGCTTTCAATCAATTTCTCTTTTATTGAAGCAGTAAGTACTTATTAGTAATGTATATATGCTAAACCCATGGGAATAAGTCATTGTCTTAAAAACAATGGGGCGCATACATAATTAATGAAATTGAATGCATAATAAATGTATGGGGTTATATGGTACTCTTTCCTAAAAGTGGATCTGTTGGTGGATTGGCCTCTCCTTTTTCTTCTTCTTCGTCGTTCTCGAAAAAGAGATCAAACAAAGCAGAAAAGACGTACCGTTTTTTTAAAGATTCGACGACTGGAAGGCGTATCACGCACACTGAGTATCGGCCAAGAAGCAGATCTGGAAGCACGCAAGAGCCGGAAGATGAAGAAATTCATGATTTTGACATCACTGCCGAGAACGTTCTAGGTCAGTCTCACGGTAGTGCTTTACCATCAAACAGAGATTCTACTTTCTTAAAGATTGAAAAATCTGGGAGATAAAAAGCGATTTTCCACTCAGGTAGCTCTTTTGCTTCCTCTCAGCGGAATGAACAGTAACCACAAAACACCTTGAATGTCAAACATCCCTTCCAAAATAGGAGGAGGCTTAATTTCTTTCCAGGAGATTTGGTTATCCTTTCAAGGGACAATTATTCTACACTCGGAAAACTCCCATAATTATTATTACACCACATTATTAGTTTACTACAAAAATAACAAATTTTATAAATAAAAATGAAATTAAAAAAAAATTGATATATAAATACTTTTATTTACCCTTGGTAGTGTTCTACTAATGATGCACCGTGTAATCAGCTACAGAACACTCACTTATTTATACAATATTAATGATTATACCAGATGATGATATGCTGTCTTGTTTGGAAGAACAAGAATTCCCATCTATAACACCCTCAGCTGCCACAAGTATGTGCCTCTATCATGCCTTAATTATCAATTTATTGTATTTTAAAAATAATCAGGACCATGAGAATAAGTTTAAAAAAAGTTAGCCAAGTAGAAGATGTGGCAGGCACAGTTTAGTGTTGTTTTCCTTTATTACAAGGTGGGTGACTTAGCCTGTGCCTTGGAAGCAGCAAACAGTCTTTTGGAGGAGTGGTGTGCGAACAAGGCACCATCAAATCAAAATTGGGAGCAGCGGATATCAAATCTGAATGAAAGCTGGGCAGGTGTTCGGCAAAATTTATTTAATTCTGTTCTCTCCACTTTTGGAATTCATCCAGAAAGGAGCATGTGCAGCAAATGCTTGAAGAATCCAGCTGTTATTCGCTGCTACAATTGTCACATGCACAGACAATTATGTGGTGTTTGTGATCAATCTGTTCATGAAATACTACCATTTCATGATCGCAGTGCATTTAAAAGTGGATTTCTTAAGCCAATTCCACCCACTGTTTCAGTGGATCATAATGGAGAGTGGGTCTCTGTAGGTTTGTGTTTTTTATTTTTTTTTATTTTGTCTTACTTTGACAAGTCTCAGTTTTATAGAAGTTTGAAGTAAATTCATTTCACTTTGTCTATCGTGATGATATAATAATATTGGAAGAAAGGTTGATTCTCACCTTTTAATTTTTTTGTACAGGCTCACTAAAATTAATGTTGATGATTTTCTTTCAGATAGTTACCTTCCATTTTCAGAAATGTGTTTAACATGTCCTTTTTGTAACATCTGCAACATGCAGAGAGTTAGCAAACATAACAGTTGTGTAGTAGTTAATCTACAGGGTGAGATTCTGATTAAATCTATTTTTGAAGTAAAATATTTAATATGTTAATTTAAATATTAAAATCTGCCTATTTAATAATGTATCTTGTTTAACTGGGCTTAACTTGATATGTTGTCAGGTAATAAGTTATTTCTTCAACAAGAAACTGTTGATTAGACTTCAATTCTAATAAGATCCAAAACACTGAACTAAAATAGCATATAAATTATGTCAAAATGATTTTTACAATCAAACCAATTTTTTTTCTCAGGATCTTTGGTTGGGAACTTGTATGAACCCATCATCTACTCATTGTTCTATTTTATAAGTTTTTTAAGGGAAGGTTTCAATGGATCAAGTTTACATGGTTGCCAGTGAATTGATAGAAAATTTCCAATTTATAATGAGTTGTGTCAGGCTGATCTTGTTGGATTTTGACCTGAGCCCTCTTGTTTTGAACACTGTGAAATCTTGGGAAGGGTTACAAGACATGTAATAATAATTACTTATTCCAGGCAGATTTGATGTTAGCCATGTTCTTCTCCATTGCCTTCAGTGCAATAAAGATGTGCCAACATCTAACCCACTCATTATTGCACAGCTTGGGTTTTGGCCAGGAAGTGTGAGCAGCCTGACGTACGCGTTCGATCCCAGGCTGTTCCTACACTGGGATCTTTTCCAGAAAGAAAGTCCAGGTTCATCAGAGAGGTCTTTCCTGAAGTCTCTAGAACAGTTTTCTTTACGGAAAGGAAGGGTTTGTATGGATTTCTTTTCCCCCTTTTTTTTTTGGCGTTAGTAATTGTAGTAAGCTGGTATTTTTGTTAACTTGATCGTCTGTATGTCTTTTTAACTTGACCTTAGGCATTTTCATGCAAATCAGTGGATACATGTAGAAATTGACTTATTTTTTTTCTAATAAAATACAAAGTTATGAGTTTGTGTGTACCAGTAATTTTAATAAATAGACATCAATTTTTGTAAATAACTCCACAATGGTTCTCATGAGATCTTCTTTTGCAACTTACTAGGACAGTACTTCTTGCACATAACTTCTTGTAGCACAATTATGTATGCCAGTTTGATTTTGCTTCTTAGGTTGGAACAATAAACAGCAAAACATTTGGCATTGCTTTCAAAGAATGGAAGTTTTGTCAATATGAGCTTGATGTTTTACGTAAAATGGATTGGATGGAGTGTCCTTCATGCAAAGATAGTCAACATTCTGTGCATGTTGATGGAAATATGAAGTTGTACAGGTTTAAATCTGCTTAACTGTAAGTATAAGAGTACTAACTCTTCTGTGGTAGCAAAGCTGTGTATAACATAACGATAAATTGTTGTTCTCAATTCAGTTGTGTGTCAGCTACAATGGTGTTGACGCACCTTTGTTTACTGTGATAGCTAAAGCACTACTGTATGCCAATGTTCCAGTCCTGTTGGTGTATTAACCAGTTTTTTTGCATTGACAGCAAAGATTGTTTTTAAGTTACATGCATGGACACATTTGAAAATAATCAGACTTACCACTTTTACACAATTTTTGTTAGTATCATTTTGTGAATAAATGTTGCCAATGATTGTTGTAGAAGTTAAGTAGGCATATTAGGCATTTAGTACTACTTAGGAAAAGTTATGGTGCTCTCTATAACTTGTGACAGGGTCAGCTAATAATTAAGTTAATAGTCATTAAGTCAACAGACTATATCAACCCCAAACATGCGTTTTAATTTTACACTATACCATCTCATTATCAAATTAGTTTTTTCATTCTTATTTCTATTGTTGTTTGCATAAATACAGGTGACAGCGAGAGTGTTACTATGGTGATGTTTTCATAGCATCAAACAAACAGGTGGATACTCACATCCAGAAACTGTACCAAGGTGCCAAGCCCAGTGTATGCGACTTGATTTTCATAATTTCTATTTTAGAGGTTAAAATGTCTTGATAAAATGTTCTAAAGGAAAAGGTGTCTTGGTTTACCATGCATTTTCACTTGTAGTAACACGCACGAAATCAATGTGTTAAGTACTGTTACTGCCTTTTAAAATGGTCCTTGAAAGCATGCATCAACAAAAAAATATAAAATCAAGTTAAAAGATATCTCAACACTAGCAAATACCAAATTATGTAAAAACTAATGAAATATATATACACCTACTATGCCTCTGATTGTGTTGGAAGCCAGAGGAATTACCAAGGGAAGAGGTTTTTGTTTTGGAAGATAATTTTCCATTATTTTGTTGCCTGTCACTTGGCTGCGACCCCATTCAAATTTAACCTCAGCCTCGTGGACTGGATTACTCATATCTGGAATGTCCTTGAAGAAGCACTGTGAAATATCTGATCAATATTGCAGATGAACAGTACAGAACAGAACAAATGTGGTGATAGTACCTGCAGGGCTGCTGGTAATTCCTTGCATAAGAAGAGAAACCTGTGTGAGACTGGTTTAGAGATAGTAGGATGCAGACATTCCATGGCGCAAAAGGCTGTGAACATGATGTATGGTGAAATCTATGGTTATGCCCACTATTTACAGAAAACCTACTTCATCCCAAAAAAGGTCAAGTACTTTTGGTATGATGTAGTCTGTGAATATTTGCCATGGCTGAAAAAGAATGATGGTGAAGTTTCAGAGAAGATGAAGCCAGCATTGTCCATTATGCATGCCAAAGCACACTCATGGTCTTGTCCGGTTAGTTACTGAAATTCAAGCACCATTGCTGAATAAATTGTATATTAATTTTAGAGGGTAGGAGATGTTAATTTTCCACGCATAAGTATACTGTGTGATGGATGTCCTCCCCTGGGGTGGGATGGGTGGGTGCAGATAGAGGACCACCCTAATTAACTTAGTGTTACTGGTGATATCCTCTGTAAATATTGTTTATTATTATCATTATCATTATTATTATTATTATTGTACTCTAACCTAATTCTGCAATTTGATTTTACAGGTTTTTTTTTTGTATTTATTTTAAGTGAATTTCTCTTTAAATTTGATAGGCTTTACTTCAGCAATAAACAAAACTGTTAAATGTTAGTTTAACCTTTTAGTGTTCAAGTTATGAGGAGGTGCTGAAAGATTAGAGTAGGTATTCAGTTATAAGCTTGAAATGCAGTGGTATTGCTAAATTATGGACTATGAACTCCAAAATGCATGATACTGTACACCGATCATCATCGACATAAAATTGCAAGGTAGTGTTGGAGAACTATCTTGTAATCACTTTTTTTTACTCAGTGTAACATGGCCATTGATTGTTGTATATGCAGGCTATCTGGGGTGGAAGGTGGCAGGATGGTGCCTCTGCAACAACAGGAGAGAAAGTTGAGCAAATAAATAGTCATTTTTCAAGGCTGGGTACAATGACAAAACATATGCTTCCAGAAGGTGATTTTGTTCATGTTCAACAAATTGTGAATACCTTGCTTTGCAAAGCTTCACACTATGACTCGAAGTCAGTTTAGTGCATGGAATCAGCTCTGGATTATATTTATTTCCTTTGTTAGCTAGTTACACATTCTTACTATTGTTTTCGTTTTCATCAGGTGCGAAATCAACATTTCAGTGAAGATTATTGTAAGGGACATCATTCTAAAATGGGCATATATGCACTACTACTAAATTACTTGCTATTAATGCAACGGAGGAAACCCGTTAATACGATCATTACTAAATAGCTGGAAATATCACTTCTAAAGAACTTCAAATTCATCCATAGAAATTTCATGACAGAAACTTCACTCAGTACATACAGCATTAACTGGGTAAAGTAATTAACAATTAATTACACAAGCTGGGGATCGATCCCGAATGTGGCCGTAGACCGCATCAATGTTTTTTTAAGTCGTTGAAAAATGTATTGGCGTGCGTGTAATAACGATGTGACTGTAAGGCTGTTATTGATAAGAAAACATAATTTGATGTTGTTTAAACTTTGGTGTATTATGTATGAATTTATTTCACCTTTTTTCTGCGACTTTTATCAACAGGCCAGGAAGAACTGCTCACAGAACATGCTCTGCAGTGGAACAGAAAAAAAGTGGTACAGTTACCTCAAGCCTTAGCTAAACGACATTCAAGGGTAGGTTGCCCTTTTACAGGGTGGGGAAGGGTGGATCAGGAGAGGTGAGTATCGCTGACTGACTTTCTTTTATCTCACAGACAAAGAATCAACTCACTAATGCAAGAAAGGCTCTTTTGGGGCATCTAAAAATGCTTCAAGTTACAACTGACGTGTTAACTGGGTGGAAGAAAGATATACACCATGCTGCGCAAGGTAAGATGTGAACGCATCTTTATTTATTTGAAGGCCAATTGAATGGCCAGCAGTACAAGCAGCTGCTATCCAGGAGTAAAAGTGCTGGAGATCTGGCAGCGTTAGGTGTTGCTGATGTGGAAACGAGTGGAGGGGGAGAAAAAAACTCTGTTTGACAAGGTTACTGCCCATCTAACTAAACAGATGGAGAATTTCTACTTCTCTATCCCAGATTGTATACAACATGGGAAAGTCTACTTCTCTATCCCAGATTGTATACAACATGGGAAAGTTGGGAGGTAACACTTGCCTTAACTGAGAGTACTTTTGCTTCTCCAGTTGGCTGTTCTGTACGCTTATAAATTTGTTAAGTTTATTTTTGTTGATTGATTTATATCAGGTTTTGTAGACCCATATGTAGTTTCTATTTAAAAGCTAATTTAATAACTTTAAATCATCAATCAATAAAAAATTTATTAATTTGACTACCTTTTATTCAGACTCCAGTAAGCAGAGGCAAAGGTTGCGGAGGAAGGTTTCCCAAGAGAAAGGCTATCTAAGGGATGCCTTAAACCGCTACAATGAACTAGATAGCGACGATAGGAAAGCTAAGCAAGAAGACATCGAGAAAGGAGAGTTTCCGTGGCAACTGTTTTGTGACCAATTGATTGGCAATGGTAAGTGATGATGCATTGACTAAACGATGTTTGTAATCCGTTGAGTTCATTTTGCATTGGCCAGAATGTATTGGTTTGGCTTATTTACAAAATGTTTGTCATATTGCTGTGTAAAATGTACCTTCTAGGTGGGCTGACATAACGGTTAGAATTTTTCTTCTGGTAATACCTGTAAAACTATTTTGAAGACCAAAGTTCTTTTTCCTTTGTCAGAATGTTTGCGGAGAAGGAAAGGATTTAGATATTGAATAAGATAATGCCAAACATTGTTTTCATATTTTTGGATACAGTTCCCATTCGTACCAAGAAGGTAGTGGTAAACAAAAAGATGGAAGTTGAACGATATCAAGAGGAGCTGGTGTTGTTGAAGAAAGAAATGATGGGCTTCATGTCATTCTACAAAGACATCATTCTTCCATCCATACTAGAAGACAAAAGACAATTGCAAGCTTCCTTAACTGGTATAAGCTTTGGGTTTTTCTCTTAGAGAATCACTTTTTGTACGTTTGTAGTGTTTTTCACCTTGACTGAAATAACAAATGTATTTTGATGCATGGCGTGGCAACGATTTTTTAAGTTTCCTTTTAACTTGGTACAATAACACAAGAGCACAGCACAACATTGACCTTTTAAGTTGTTTTTCTCTTTTTCATTTCAAAAATTTTTTTAAAGATCGTATAACGATGGTTATGACAATGCCCCAGTTTAATGAAGCCGCCCCATTATTGTTCTGACGGTGTTTCCTGTTTGTTTCCTGAATTTATTTAATATACAACGAAGAACCTGAGAGTAGCGACTTGGAGCAAGACAAGGTTGAGCGTCAGGAAAGTGATAACAGTTCTATGAAGAAAGTAAGCCTTATCTTTTGTCTTCTTGTAACATTCTCAGACAATTTGATACCGAATATACATATACTGACGAAAAGTAGCCTTTCCCTCTGTTGTTATCGAAATACAGGGTTTTTTTTATTAAAGTAAAAAGCACTTTTTTTCCTTGTAAAAATTATCGACGTCCACTTGTCGGCTTGTTATTTGCACAAACTTTCATTTGGTGAGCTTTTTCTTGATATTGCAGTTTCTATGTGTAATTTATTATTACATCGAAATTGTACCGCTAAAAAGGGGTAAGGCAGGGTGAAGCTATTATATTTGTGATCACCGTAGCAGTAGCTATGCATGGCTGCTTTACGATTCCAGTTGGCAGTTTATAATTTATGGAAACCTTGCCGTTACCAAGCCTCGAAGAACTTCAATTGTATTCTATTCAGGGACTGTGTTTGAGCCACGTTGTATTAACATCGGGAACACCTCTCATACTGCTCACTGGAATCTATGCCATGAAATGCTGTATCATGGATAACTGTATCACGGTCTTTTAAATTTGTTACTCTGTTGTCTCTAGCTTCCAAGTTACGCTACTTTGACGCCAACCCAAAGCGCCAAGCGAGGACTGCTCTCTTTACTAGAGGAAGGGAAGGACTTCGCATTAAAGCAGATTGCGACAGGGGTGAACGCATTCGCATCTGTTTTATCAGATGAATTAGATGCCTTTCGTAAACTTTCTCTTCAGTCTGAAGAAGACGGAGTGATTGATCCCTCTGATGACACGCAGAAAGAGGAATGCGAGGAGGAAGAAGAAGAAGAAGAGGAAGAGTATGAAGAAGATGACGAGCGAGGATTGCAAGTTGAATCCTTAGGAAACGGAGACCTTGAAGAGTTAGCCAATATCTTAGACGAACTAGACGAGTTAACCCCTCTGCGTCCCGTTTCCCTTGGTGAGGAGGTGTGTGCATGGAAATTACCACAACAAATGTGTCAGAGCCTCTTTAACCTACGCAATGGTAGTAACGCATGCAGCTTAATATCTCTTCTTATTGCCTACGTTCTGGAAAAGAAAAACATTTAAATTCCTGACGAAGGATTTATTCCTTCCTATTTGGTGAAAATCCTGTGTGGTTGTATTGAGCTGGGTAATCGCATTTACGACAATTGTCGTGATAGTCTCCCTAATAGGTATTTGTCGATTCAAGAAGCTCTCACTCTCTTGCCTTTTACGAGCATTTCTGTAGAAGAGCCCCTGCCAGTTAGATTAGAGGATGAACACCACTTTAAAATTCTTTATTGTTGTGTCAATTAATTAATTTTAAAGAATGAGCAATAAGCGCACCCCTATCTTCTGATTCTGCTTCTTGAAGAGGCTAAAAGTTGATCAAGTTAATGTGAACACGAGCAAAACATGAGCGTTAATAGATTACTTTCATATTCTCTTCAAAACGTTCTCAGACTAAGGCCAACAGCTGCCATGTTGTATTTTTTTTCTAAGAGAAGATTATTAATTATCTCACTAGTTTCACAAGTTTTAAACTGGCTATAGGAAGGGCAAAAAACTGTCCAGATGACAAGAAGAAATTCTCATCAGGATCTCCTAGCACAAGTGGAGCAGGAATATCAGACGACTTCACCCATGTTAAACGGACCACCTTATACCCGGATGGTATACACTTGCCATGAAGAAACTGACGGTCACACTCCATGTAACCTACGGCAACCGCTTGCCCCTCCACACTGTAGAGAACTACATCAATTCCTGTAAAGACATGATAAGAAATGATGGGAATGTGTAAAAGTTTCCCATTACCATGCTGTGACAGAAAATCAGGAAGCAGAGTCGTTGGAGAATAGGCTTGAAGTCAACAAAGTATAAGCATGAAGCGTGAAGCCAACTGAAACAACTGCTCCTCCGCAGAGAGGGAGAGAAATAAAGTACTGTCATGACCCACCGTCTTTTTTAAGAATATTAACTCATGCTAGAGCTTCTCTAATTGCCACAATAGTTTGTACTTCCCCCCATTTCTCACATAGAGTAACCCCTTAATGCTCGAATTTATAAAATTATTCAAACGAATTATTTGTAGACGTATAATTATCTATTTGCTAATGAGATTAGCTACTTAGTTAACCCTATACCCCCAAGGCAAACGGAAGATTTTCCTAAATCGGCAAATAGAGACACTCTGCCTGTGTACAATATACCATTTAAAAGCCAGTGATCAGCTTATTTAAGAACTGACATCAGCAGCTATGAAGAAGGTGGACATTTTGAGAGAAATTACTTTAAAATGCAAAAATAAACGACTTAAAAAATGTCAAAATTCTACTATTAATAATAGGTGTACCCCTAAACTATAGCTTATTTAGCAGCTCTTATTGCATAGCTTCATATGAAACAAATCTTGCATTCCATTTGCATCCCAAAAAAGAAACAAAAAACTCGTGGGGGTGGTCAACCAATTTAATGACTTCAATGAGGAGATCTTCACAAGAAAGAACAATGAGAAATACAACAAATATATATTATTGGACCACGTGATAACAAAGCAAACATGGTAGTTAAGCATCTTGAGATGGAGTGCAGTTGACAGGCAACTGAGCATCAGGATGGCTGGCTATGGTAGGTACATCAGAGAAGAATGCATGGATTGAGTGGACAATAGTGAGGAAAAACAGATCTGAAATATTAAGTAAAGATTTTATTAAGCACCTTGAGATGAAGGACAGTTGGTGGATATTTGTTGTCTCTCTTTTCTCGCCAAGCGGAGACTTTCACAGTGCTCCCTCCTCCGTTGCTCACTATGCGCCACACCAGTGTGGATAGCACTTCTCCAGCTAGGCCGGTCATTGGCCAATTGTTCCCAGTTCTCGGGGTTGATACCGCACTGCTTCAGGTTGTGTTTAAGGCTATCCTTAAAGCATTTTCGTTGCCCCCCCTGGTTACGTCTTCCATTGGACAGTTCACCATACATAATCTTCTTTGGGAGCCTGGGTGAAGGCATACGGACAAGGTGACCAGCCCAGCGAAGTTGGTTCTTGATAATATAGGACTCAATACTTGTGACATTAGCCTCTTCCAAAACACTACTGTTTGTTCGTCTGTCTTGCCACTTGATGTTGAGGATACGGCGAAGGCAACGCTGAGGATACCTCTCAAGACTTTTGAGATGACGTCTATAGGTTGTCCAAGCTTCTGAGCCATACAGCAGAGTTGGCAATATTACGGCTTTGTAAACCTTTATTTTGGTGTTGGGGTAGAGGTTTCTATTATCAAACACCTTGTCTCTGAGGCTACCAAAAGCAGCACTAGCTGATTTTAGACGAACTTGGGTTTCAACATCCAAATCTGCCTTGCATGACAGGCAACTACCAAGATCCGAGAAATGATCAACAGAGCTAAGGTGTGTGTCTCCAACTGTGATCTCTGGTTGTTTTCGCTCAAGTGTGTGATCAGGTGATGGTTGGAAAAGAACTTGTGTCTTCCGAGCATTAAGTGTGAGGCCAAGCGCATCATAGGCATAACTGAAGGCATCCACAGCCACTTGAAGGTCTTCTTCTGTGTGGGTCACTAGGGAGTTGTCGTTAGCATATTGGAGCTCGAGTATAGCCATGTGAGTGGTTAATGTCTTAGCCTTTAGTCGCCGTAAGTTGAACAGCTTGCCATCCATCCTAAACTGCATATCTATACCAAGAGGTAATTTCTCCGACACCAGGTGTAGCACGGCGGAGATGAAAATCAAGAAGAGTGTTGGGGCTATGACACAGCCCTGCTTGACACCAGTCTTCACTACAAAACTTTCGGTAGACTCGCCATCAATAAGTACTGATGCAGACATGTTGTCATGCAGCAGATGGATCATTCTGATGTATTTCTCTGGGCATCCAATTTTAGAGAGCACTTTCCACAGTGTTGGCCGATGTACGGAGTCAAACACCTTAGTCAGATCAATGAAAGCCATATAAAGATCTTTGTGCTCTTCCCTGCACTTTTCCTGAATCTGTCGTGCCGAGAAAATCATGTCCACAGTCCCACGTGCTGGTCTGAAACCACATTGAGACTCTGGAAGGACCTCCTCGGCAATGGGGAAGAGGCGGCATGCAAGGATGCGAGCAAAGATCTTCCCAGCAATGGAAAGCAGGGATATACCTCGGTAGTTTTCACAGTTTGCCTTGTCGCCTTTCTTGAAAATGGTGACAGTCAGAGCATCTTGAAGATCGCTGGGAATTACTTCCTCGTCCCAGATTCGCGTGAAGAGTACATGCAGTTTCTCAATGAGAGCTGGACCAGCAGCCTTGTATGCTTCTGCAGGGATACCATCAGGGCCAGCAGCTTTGCCTTTCTTCATAGCACCTATAGCTGTGGCAATATCCTCTAGAGTCGGTGTCTCGTCAAGATGGCTTTTTACGGAGAGTTGAGGCAAATTCACAGTTGTGTCAATGTTCATCGAGGGAGTCTGATTCAGTAACTCACAGAAATGTTCTTTCCATCTGTCACGAATGCCAGCCAAGTCCTTGTGAAGGGTTCCATCCTTGCCTGCAACCGGCCCAACACCCTGGGATGTTGGCCCCTAGATCTTTTTGGTGGCTGCAAAGAAGGCTTTGCTGTTATTGCTGTCGGATAGAGCTTGAATCTCCTGTGCTTTTTGAATCCACCAAATACTTTCCATCTCACGGACCCGGCGTTGGACTTTGAATCTCATTTCGTGGTATTGCTGTTTCTTTATAGCATTACTGATTTCATTCTGCCAAACAGAGAATCTTTTACATTTCTCAGCAATCATCTGCTCTATCTCTGCGTCATTGTCATTAAACCAGTCCTGATGGCACCACTTCTGGCTGCCCAGTGTTTCGTCACAAGCTGTTTTAATAGCAGTCTTTAAGCCTTCCCAGAGACAATCAACATCGATGTCATCAACGTGTAGCAGCGCTGTAGTCAATTTGGACTGGAACTCAGCTTGTTTCTCATGGTGATCAAGTTTCCCTAGGTTATACCTGGGCCTATGCCGTTTCGGCGTCATTCTCTGCTTTATGCGAATGACAAAGGACATAGAGGATCGTACTAGCCTGTGATCGGTCCAGCACTCGTCAGATGATGTCATTGTCTTGGTGATCAGAACGTCTTTTCTGTCACAGCAACGTACAATGACATAGTCAATCATATGCCAGTGGCGTGATCTAGGATGTCTCCATGATGTCTTATTCCTGTTCTTTTGGCGGAAGAGGGTGTTTGTTATCACCAGCTGGTGCTCCACACATTTGGTCAGGAGTTGGATCCCATTGGAGTTAGCATTGCCTTCCCCTTCCTTCCCAATGACATTTTCCCATACAGAGTGATCTCTGCCAACCCGAGCATTGAAGTCACCAAGGAGAATGATCTTGTGATTGGATGGAATCTGTGTTAACACAGAGTCAGGAGTGGAGTAGAATATCTCTTTATCTTCAGGTTCAGCCTGTAGAGTTGGTGCATATGCGGAGATTACTGTCGCTTGTTGATTGGATTTTAGCTTCAAACGGAATGTCATCATGCGTTCGCTTACACCAAGCGGGAGTTCCTCCAGGTTCCTAATCAGCTCATTTTTTACGGCAAAGCCCACGCCATGTATTCTCTGTTCATTCTCCTCCTTCCCCTTCCAGAAGAAGGTATATCCTGCTCCTTTCTCAGTCAGTTGTCCTTCACCAGCGCGACGGGTCTCTTGAAGCACAGTGATATCAATACTATACTGGCGAAGCTCACGAGCAACGAAGGCAGTTCGCCTTTCTGGTCTCTCACTATTTTCAGTGTCCATCAAAGTACATACATTCCATGTACCAAAAAGGAGTTGTTGCTTTCTTTGTTTTCGAACGCAACAAAGGTGAACCCGCTGGGTGTGGTAACCCAGCCAGGGAATATAAGGAAACAGACTATGTTTAGGATACCTTTTCTAATCCTTTCCCCATGCGGGGTGAGCTGAGTGGCTCCTAAAGAGGACCGCTCAGACATGGGGGTGACTACCGAACTACTTTTCTGTTCCCAACTCCAAGAGCAGAGCGACTGTAACTTGACCCCCACCGCCTACGTGCTGGTTCACAACTGAAGGCTTCCAGACTTCGCAATCCTGCCCCCGTCGCCGCTTACCAGTCGCCGTAAGACTTTTGGCCAAGTGGAGGCTGTGCGTGAATTTTTAACGTGAGTACAAAGTTGCACGGCAAAGTTCCCACGGTGCTTGACATCACATGTCCTGGTTCCAATGGCAAGGATACCTCGACGACTGGAGGACAAGTTCTGCTGCAGTGGATGGCCGTTGGCTCACGAGGAGCTCATCCGCCCTTTGAAGGTCTTGTTTTTAATTCTAACTGGGTGTCCACACACCCTCCTCCTCAGGCAAGCCTGGGGGGTTGTCGGTTTAGTCGCCGACGACTCGACTATGCGACAGGTTGTACTGGGTTACATAGTACCAGTAGCAGGTTACCCGCGGTAAAAGCGACCTGACCTGTTGCAGAATCAAGTTGCGGTTACAGCGACCTGACCTGACACTAACACACACAAATATAAGATTTGGCTATTAAATAATGTGATTTCAAAATGGATTTAATAAAGTGGCAATTGAACTTCGGATCATGAAATTTTGGTCTGAAATCATACTTGTGATTTCAAATTGAACTCGCACCTTTTGCTTGTTTGATTTTGAAATCACGCGTATGATTTCAGATCTAATAATATACATGAAAAAATATCTCAGTTCTGATTGGTTAAGATGAATGCAGTTTTCAGTAAATTCAGTGCAGAAGAGAGCTAATTCAGTGCAGAAGAGGGTTAGTTCAGTGCAAAGAAAGAAAAAAACCAGACATTCTGATTGGTCAGAATGATTGGTCAATGTCAATGTACATGACACTTGTAGGGTTTGAATAAATTCTTTTTGCACCTGATGCGCGCGCTTTTCTTCTGCATAGTTATGAGAAGCTACCTCGTCTTTTTTTCATGTATATCATTAATAGATAATCACATGATTTTCTCTTGCAATTTGGAATAAATAAGTACTTGTAAATTTTTTAAAAGACCACAAATTGCACTCGCCCTATGGGCTCATGCATTGTTAGTCTTTGAAAAATTTCCTCGTGCTTATTTATTCCAAATTGCACTTGAAATCATGTGATTACCTATACAAAATAATTGCAATCCACTCAGTTCAATTACCATTATTCATCATATTTGGTTCAGTTCTTGAGCTAACAAACCCAAAAATAATTCCATTAGTGAACAGTTTGATTAAAATAAGGGTGACTGGGAATAAAAAAAACTCCATGACAATTTTTTGGGAGCCCTTTGGGCTCCAGTCTTTAAAAGTTAGCAGCCCAGGCCAATTGTTTTCTTTGGAGCCCAGTTGGGAACGAAAGATCTAATTAGGTGCCCATCCAGGTAACCAGAACAACATTTTAGTTGCCTAATATCTGGTAAGTGAGGCGCCTCAGGCTACTGCATTAAGTACCATTTAGGCAGCAGCCTTGTTTTTATTCTACTATTCGGTAAAAATGGATAGTGCTTAGATTACAACGTCGGACAAACAGGATTATCTCAAATATTTGACTTATAAAACCATTGAGAGTCAGGCAACACAATAGGCGATTCCGTAACGGACCGCTAAAAGAATATGCTAAAAGAGGCAAAGTAAACATTATATATTTTGGGGATTTTTGCTAGCCATTTCCATGGCGAAAATCGCTATTGCGATCGGCGTGGATCGGCGTGTAAAAAGTAAGAAAAGTATGTCGCCACCTTTACAAGTAATTAAGTGTTTCTACCATAGGCTTATATTCGTCAAACCTTCAGATATCGACGCAAGACAAACCTTTGCAAGTTTCCTCTTATTACCAACAGTCTCATCACGGCTATCAGCTACATGAACAAGTGTGCGTAAAATTAATTAAGGTATTCAAGCTTACATAAATATGAATAATTCATAAGAGGATATATTGAAAAATTCACGTGCAATATGGGTATTTAAAAACTAAAGAATGGAGAAGTTTTAAAATTATTAAGCCACATAGGAAATGTTTATTACTTAAGATTATGAAATAATCAGAAATAAAGGCTGCTATCAATAGTAAAGTACCTCACCCGCATTGGGACTATCACCAGGTTCCACCATTTTCGAAATCCCTTGACGACAATATGGGCACCAGTCTAACCCGAGCACACCACTTGGCGGGATTATCGATATCTGTTAATTTGTTGTCATTTGGCAATTACTGCTATCAGTTAATTTGGACTGTTAAGGACATTAGCCAGAAGGCTCATTTTTTGATTGATTATTGATTAGTTCACTAATTTCAGAATGATCTTAGATAGCCACATAGTTACAATGCTTATCTGTTTTTCTGTATTTCTATTGGTTTTGTAATCGGACCTTTCAGCGTCACCACGCGCATATAAAAGGCAATTTTAGCGTCCCTTTAATCGGTTCTTCGTAAGTTTTGAATAGCCTTGGTAAACTTTCGCCCTTTCGTTTCTCTCAACCTCTGGCACAAGCGGGACCGATATTTTATGATCGATCGTTCGATAGATTGATTGACTGTCAGAATAATCGTTATTTTCGTCATTGATTGTGGTTCGTAGTCGATTGCTTTTCAAGAATAAAGATTCGTGCAAACAGTCAACTTTGGGTTGTCATTTCGATCAGTAAAATAGTCCCAAACACCTCGTTAACCGCGTTTTGGAGCGACACGCCCTTGAACTTTAGAATTTAGATTTTGGTCGCCGTAAACGCAACATGGACCTGGAGGACATGTTGGTTAATCTGCCGGTATCAGCGGCCAATTGATCCGTGACAGTAGCCATTTGTTTGGGACGATGATTCGAGCCGTGTCGTGTTTCCTTACTATGGAAGCTTTGACCGAGATGTAAAACCAAGTTTGGTTAATATTTTTGCAGTTTCTTCATGTTCAGGGGACAGAATACTCCGACGCAGTTTTCAATGCTTCCGCGCTTTGAAGAGCTAATCCCACTGGGTGTTAATGAACTCTCGTTTTTGATTTTCCAAAGCCTTTGATTTGACTTTCAACCATAAGAGACTATCTAGAAAAAAGTAGTATTAATTTTCCTCTTTCCCTACGCAAAAAAGCAGAAAACTTATTAAAGTTTTTCATGATGGTCGTATCAAAAAACGATTGTGAAGCACTAACTATTTGAGTTTGAAATAAAATCAGAAAAACTGGAAGTTGCTGTTGAAGCACGCGCTCTTGTCGATCGTGTAACGGATAGGGTTTCTGCAAACTCATTAAGCAATTACTGTTCAGGTATCACCTGATTATCGACAAGATCATATCGCGCCGGAAGTATAAGCTGGGCTGATTCAAAATTCAAATTTAGCTCCTTTGCTCTCCGTGATGTGAGTGGACAGGAATACATGACATCTGGTTATTAACTTATATGAAGATCATTTCCAGTGCAAAATACCTTTTTATATCTATACCGAACAAATAACCCTTTGATTGTTTTAGGAAAGAACTCTTTGATTTTAGAAATCTTCCGTCACGGATCGCGCCCATTGCGAGATTGTCACGAGGTGTAACTACAACAATTACTGTGTTCCTGTGTCTCATAACAGTTAACTGATGTCACTATACTATCATGCCCTTACTTGTCTCTGTTGCCTTTTGCGCGGTTTTCTCTATCTCCAGAAAGAAATAATTGCAGCTTACTCACTTGTGTCTATTAACCTTAATTGCGGTCGATGAAAAGAATTTTTTTTCCCAATACACCCAATATTTTCGTAGAAAACTTATACTGAGACATGCTTCCTGTGTTAACCCCGCGTGACTCGAATCGAATGAAAGCTATTCTTTATCGTGCGGGTGATTTTAGTTGGCTTTTCTTCAAAATATATGTTTAACCCAACATAATGCATTCTCGGTAAGAAAATTCAACTTTCGCTTTCACGACACATAATTGACTTGTTTCACTTCCTTTGTATCATTTCTTTTGCCGGTCGG
This sequence comes from Stylophora pistillata, assembly GCF_964205215.1. Classification (NCBI taxonomy): domain Eukaryota; kingdom Metazoa; phylum Cnidaria; class Anthozoa; order Scleractinia; family Pocilloporidae; genus Stylophora; species Stylophora pistillata. Next base: position 10,674,879 of record NC_142530.1, read on the forward strand.
GTCTTATGATCAACTTATGGCTAGCACCTTGTTTCCCTCGTGACAATTGAAGGGGATTTCAGGTTGAGCTAAAGCAGCCTAGGGGCCTCTTTGGGTCCTAGTTAAACAGGTTGTGGACTTTGTTATTTAAGAGAATCTTGTTTATCGACACTATACAGTCGATGTTTTCTCCTCCCGGTTCCACTGATGGCTTTTGCTGCATTAGTTCTCTGGTTGTCCATTCTCTACAGTTTTTATCCCAGTGGTATGTCAATTTTTATGTAATGATAGTTGTTGCTAAAAGGCATATTTAGCGGCGGAAATGATTCGCCAAAATGATTTCTCATTTCCAAGATATTTTAGCATCAGAGACTCGCTCCAAGTAGATAGCGACAACAGTTATAACTTTGAAAAAAAAGAAGAAAGGTGGTAAGTTTTGAGCTCGGTAAAGAAATAGAGAAAGATGCTGTCTTATCACGAGCGTGGGACAAAGACAAATTCTGAGTTCCTTAATAGATGATATTTCTTTTTTTGCGAGCTCTTTTAACTTTGAAAATGCCAGCGAAAACTCCTTTGAGTTCCTCCTCAAGACAGATTTCTTGTTAAGCTTCGAGTCTCTAATCTTCTCGGAGCGAACAGTTGTACTGAGTTCAGCAAACGTAAGAAGTCTGCCGATTACATAATCGCTAGCTTAACATAAATAAGATAAACAAAAGTCACCAAATTAATTGTTTTAGAAGACTTTTTTATAAAATGAACTGTATTCTCTTGCTCTTTGGATTTAACTTGTTGCAAAACTTACAAAACAATGTACCGGCCGTCAAATTTTCAGAGTCCTTCAAACCAGACTGGCTTGTTTTGATTGGACCTTGTTAGGCCAGTCTTGTTCTCGGCGATAAAGGTTCGTCTCGACCAACTGAACAGAAATTTTGAAGAAAGTCGTGCAAAATGAGTCAGCAACGAGAAAAAAGGGAAAGATATCAAATTTTTAATCGCTGTTAATCGCTTCAAGTCGTTGCAACCTGAAAAGTGTCAAAGATTACTTTGAGTGACTTTTGGGGAATCGTGACTGTCACGCATTCAGAGAATGTGTCACGCGTACGTGAACCTGGAGTGCAGTTGTCATAGCGAGGAGGAAACGCTTGACGAGGCTGAATACATTTCCCAACAAACCGCTGTCTTTCTCGTCAAGAGAGAGATTTTACAAACTAAAATTTCTGCTCTGTCCACAAAATATTGTCCGACGATCTAAACTGATTTTATAACCAATTCTGACCGACAGCAGAACTTTTGAATTAAAAGCTTTATTTAGTCTCGTTTGCATTAGTTTTTAACCTTCAAATGGAAGAGAAATTGTAAGAAATTCGACGGTCAAGCCTGAGGTATACAAAACACGGTGTAGCTATCTCAGGATTACAGTGGGCCACCCCAGATTGTTGAGGTTGATCAATTTCCATGATGTCTTCGTTTGAGATTTACACGAAAAGCTCAATGTACAAAAGCTCCTTGTATCAAAAAAAGAATTATAACCACTCAAAACCCTCATGTAGCTAATCAAGAGTTAAAGCAACGTCACTTTGGAAAAAACTTTTTTTAAAAAACACTAAAAGTAAACCATGAATTAAAAAAGCCGTGGCCTGCTACGCCAGGCAAACTAAAGCTCAGCTGGCTGCAACATCATTATATTTTCTTTTCTACATACATACATACATACATACATACATACATACATACATACATACATACATACATACATACATATACTTTATTTCAACTCCAATTTTCAGAGTAGCTCTATTGAGCTAATATCTTCGAGAAAGAAAAATACATAAGTCTGTCAAATTATAAATAGAACTACTACCAATACAATAATAAAAAAATTACTACTTAAAGTTCATTTTCCTTATGGCTATCTTAAACTCTTTAAATGATGTAATTGTTCTCGTGCTGTCCGGGAGCGAATTCCAAGTTTTTGCTGCTTGATATCGGATGCACTCAAGACCATATTTTGTTGTTTTTGGTATAGGTAGAGTCAGAATATTCTTTCCTCTCAGTAATTAACTGGAATTACGAAGAACAAAAAGTTCTTTTAGATATCCAGGATATATAGAAACAAATAAGCTCTTGAAAACTATCATTAGAGTTTTGTAAAGTCTTCCAGTATATAAGGATGCTATCTTTGCTTTCTTTCTCAAGCATCTCAGCGGTCCGAATCCTAAATCCTCGAGTCTGATTGGCCAATTTCGCGCGCCCCAGCTGTCATGAATTTCCCATTCGGACCCCGGTTACGGATCGATCAAAGTATTTCAATTTGTGGCCTAGAAAGCGTTTGTTATTTAATAATCCCCTACAAAAATGAACTCAGAAAGTTAACACATGAGGTGTTAGCAGTTTACAATTTGTTCGCTGTAAAGCGTTGAGCTAAGTTTTGAGTTCTTCTACAAATACACTTTCGCGAGTCCCTTGAATTTGGACATCATTCTGCCATACATTGCACAAAAGAAACCGAAGGATTTCAATGAGTATCAGCTGCAATAAATCCCCTTGTGCCTATATAGAAAAAGTGTCTTATTTGACCTTAGTTTTTTCGGTGGAAGAAAGGCAAGATTATGATTTACACAAGCCATTGTAATAAATATAGGTAATTGCATGGGCCGAGTAAATTTGTATAGGTAATCGCATTGGGCCGAGTGAAATTAAGGATTAATATCACTTGTGTTTTCGGAAGTTGCTGAAATTGCCCGAGTCGTGCAGCGACGAGGGCAATTTCTGCAACTTCCGAAAACACAAGTGATATTAATCCTTAATTTTACGAGGAACCATGTGATTACTTGTTTATAATATAAGGGGGAAAATGTTTTCTTACTGATCTCGCGCAGAACGGGACGCCATTGTTACAAAACAAACAGAAATTTCTTTACCTTGGCAGCCGTTGCTAAGCGATTTTCAGCCGATCATTTTCAAGTAATTTTTCCCGGACAATTACAAAAATTAAGAAAAAAATGCCCTCTGTCTTGACCAATCACAATTCAGTAATTTTGCCCCTTATGTGATAAAAGGATAAATATCACGCGCGTTTTCAAAAGCTGCCGTATTTAATATCATGGGCAATTTATTTTTTCAATTAAGGGCAAAAGCGAACGCTATTGAGAAATTTCTCAGGAAGCCAGTTCAGTTAGCGTCAGTGAATTGTAATTGCGCAAATCAGCTGAATGAAATTTTATTCTGTGCCACAACGCCAAAGCAAGGAGATCAGCCCCTGCTAAAAAAAAAAAAACATTCGCCATCACTGAAATTATAATACTTCTTTTGTCAAGTTGAGCCTTTTTTAAACGTTTTCAATTTCAATTAATTTTACCCGGGATAATTACCAAAATTAAAAAATTTTTCCCTCTTCGTTATGAGTATAAGTAATCACATGATTTCGAGTGCAATTTGGGATAAATCAGCACGAGTACATTTCTCAAAGGCTACCCAAATTAACGAGTGCTGATTAATTCCAAATTGCACTCGAAATCATGTGATTACTAACAATGACGTACAAGCAAAACCGCGACTCTGTTTTCCTCTCCTTTCCTCGATCAGATTGCCAGGATCATCAGCGAAAGAAAAAAAATAAGCTAAAAACAAGCTACTTTCTCAAATGAATAAAGGTTGATAGTTTCTAAAGAAACTGTTTGGGGCTGCGTCGGTGGGGGTAACGAAATAATTTGAATATATCAACAAAGTTGAAATGGTAAATTGGCCACCTTTACGATTATAAAAGCTGACGTTTCGAGCGTTAGCCCTTCGTCGGAGCGACTAGAGGAATTGTGGGTTGTGTGTGCTTTTAAAGGCAGAAAATGGTTCCCACCAATAACGTAGCTTCATTTTCTGCCTTTAAAAGCACACACAACCCACAATTCCTCTATTCGCTCCGACGAAGGGCTAACGCTCGAAACGTCAGCTTTTATAATCGTAACGGTGGCCAATTTACCATTTAAACTTTGTTGATATATTCAAAATACTTTCTCAAATGAACTTTGTGTTCGAGAAATCTCAGGTTTTCGTTTTCCTCAACTTTTTTTCCAATTTAAAGATCTCTATAAACATTCCAATTTTTTTTGGAATGTTACAAGCAGTGGGAAATTAGTGCACGGCTAACCCCAACTCTAATCCTATGCCCTATGTTTAACCACTATGTTGTACTTACCTCTCGCCGTCAATTCTGAATCTCTCTGATCATTATTTGTTAGATGTCCAGGCTAGACAATGGTTTGTCTCAAAGGTCGATGGGACCAACTCCGATAACTGCGGTTTTTTCACATCCTCTCCATGTAAAACCATACAGCAAGCTACTGCGCGTGCTATGGATGGTGACGTCATCAACATAGATGGTGCAGGTTCGTCACGTGACCCTTATGTATGCGAGAGCGAAAAAAAGCTACCTCTACCTGGTTTAACTATGCGAAGCTATAACACGACAGCATTTATTTCTTGCAAGAGCAGTGGCTTTCGATTTATGTGCAACTCAAGACCTAACCCTTTCCGGGAAGTCTCCTTGAAAGATATTACCTTCACTAACACCTCGCTACATCTTGTCAGCTGTTCTGTTGAGGTATCTAGTTGCTCCTTTCTGTTCTCGCACTATCCACGAGTTTCGCTGGAGATTCTATAGAAACTGTTCAACTCGATGGATGCATTTTTCAAGGAAACAACTTTACCAGTTTTTCTATTGATGGAGGTTCCATGAATTTATACATTTCCAATACCTTGTTTGCTTTCAATGAGGTGCGGGGTGTAGGGAGCGCCTTACTTGCTCTGTCCACCAAAAGCTTACAAGAGTCAAACAGTAGGGTCACAGTTAATTTCATCAACATGACAGTTACACAAAATGTCTGTCCTGGACGAGCATGCTTTAAATTTGTGGCTGGGATGAATGGAGCTAAAATAGCTTTAAAGATGGAGAGAAGAACGCTTGAGAGGAATGTGATTGGAGATGGTGAAGGAAGCGTTTTGGACGTTCATGGCTTTGCAAACACCGATGTTGATTTGAAATTGATGCAGTTCCAGAGCAATACTGGTAGAGCCCTAAAAATTCACAATGGAAATTCACTTGAACTTAAAATCACAAAATCAGAGTTTTCTGATCACAAAATATACCAATGGGACGGAGGGGCGGTCCTTGTCAGGAATTTTACAAAGAAAACTTCTGCTTCCGTGATCGGCTCAAAATTTCATTCAAATATTGCAAGAAAAGGGGGAGCATGCGCTCTCGTCGACATATTTTCACTGATACTAGATATAGAAAACAGTCATTTTATCCAGAACGAAGCATTGAGTTCAGGTGGTGCCTTAGTTGTGGGAAACCATTACAGCACGATTGAAAAGTCTTCTATCGATGTACGTAGTTCAAAATTTTTTCGAAACAGGCTTGCCTTTATGGTGAATATGTCTACTAGTGTTCTATTTACAAACTCTTTACGGAAACATGACGGAAAGGCCCGAAAGTATGCTGAAAAGGGTGGAGGGGGGGCCTTAGCTCTTTACGTGTCACAAGTGATGAGATTATCGTTCGCGAACAACATTTTTGCTGATAATCAAGCAGAAACCATGAATTCTGGAGCTGTTCAAGCTCTGCTCGGCACACTCTACCGAGACGTCGAGATCGTAAACTGTGAATTTCTGCGCAATTCGGGAGGTTTAGAATCTGGTACTTTTCAACTGATCATCAAGTCACCGTCACTCCAATCTCGTGCAATATTGCGAAACCTGACGTTTGTCAAAAACAGTGGTAGCAGTATTTATGACGTTTATCTTTCTCAGAATCGCTTATTGATGTTGTCATGTAAAATGGAAAGAAACTCTGGAGGTGGAATATTCATTGGGACATCTTCAAATGTTCTGGATGTCCTTATCGAGAATACCCTAATAAGTCACAATATCAACTTTGGATGCAACTTTTATAAGGGTAATTTCAAAAATGGATCGGTGTACAAGTTTAAAAACGTTTCGTTTGTAAACAATGCTTGTAGCACGAAGGATTCCATTCTTCGCATTTACAAGCATAAAAGTCAGAGTTCCCTATTCTTGCAACAAAGTACATTCGTCGATAATTTTTGCAAATCCGGAGTGGTTAAAATTTCAGTGATCTCTCGCTTGGGGTCCAACAATGGTCAGGTAATCATCAACAATACTAACTTCCGCAATAATTCCGGGTTTTCCAAGAGCACCCTTACTATATTTGATGTAAACGAGATAATAATTCAAAATAGCTTTTTTAACACTAACTTTGGTGCCGCAGATGGTTCTCATGTCCGAGTGCAAATGCAGTCGAGCAAAATAACAATCAAAAACACAACTTTCTACCAGTCTAATATGGTAAGAACACAGCCATTCAATGGTTTTTTGACAGCAACAAGCCTTGGAAGCATTTACATCAACGAGACTTCATTTATTTCAGACCTTTTCAGCGCCGGCCCGGTGCCTCTTATTTTTGTTGAAGGTGCGCGCGAGGTATTGTTGGACAATTCCGTTCGAATCAAAGCTCCATTGAGCACCAAGCTAAAAATGGATAATTTCACACACTTAGAAATGGGAAAGTACAGTTACTCAAAGCAGATAACCTCATTTGCATTTATTACCGAGCCGTGCCTCATGCTTTCATACAGCATACACCGTGGCAGCAGCCAAGGCTTTACTTTTGAGGACAACATCACGTGCTATACTTGTCCAAAAGGAGGCAACTGTTCATCTTCTCTCGCTGCACGACCAAACTTTTGGGGCTATCCTATCGGCGACAAGGTTTATTTTAAGCTATGCCCGGAGGGTTACTGTTGTCAAACTGTCAATCAAACATGCCGTTTTCACTATGATAACTATCTGCATTCTGGTTGTCAAGGAAACCGGACCGGGATGCTTTGCGGACAATGTAAAAAGGATTTTAGTGAAGGTCTGTTCACTACTCAATGTCATCCGGTCAGCGAATGTAATGAAGGCTGGTTTTTCTCCATTCTCATATCAGCTGGAACCTTGTTTGCTTTGTATCTCATCACAAAACCTCCATTGGTTGAACGACTAGTAAAAAATCTCAGGTGGTTTCTACAGAGCCATGAACAGGATGACTACAACACCTTGAGCGATGTTGAGAAACCTAAGGCTTACTCGAAATATGCATTCTTGAAAAGCCTATTTTATTTCTATCAAGTTGCTGGAGTCTTGACCGCCTCGTCCTATGGTGTACGTCATCTCTTAAAAGATCGATTTGTATCACCAATCACAGCCTTACTGAATTTCCAGATATCTGTCAATAATGACTGGAAGATCTGTCCTCTCCCAGGTATCACACCGCTCTCAAAAACTCTCTTTCAGCCCGCTTTTTTGACAACTGTATTTATCTCGATTCCAGTGATTTACCTTCTTCACAGCGTTTTGAACAAGCTACGCGGGCGCAACCCAGCTCTTCCACCAGGTGGTCCTTACCTAGGAGCGGTCCTCGAGATGTTTTTGCTTTGTTACTCAGCGATAACTGGTACTGCCAAAAACCTGCTGCACTGTGTACAAATACAGAAAGTGTCTCGTTGGTATTACGACGCACAATTAACGTGCAATCAGTGGTGGCAAAGTGCTTCTTTACTAGTAATCGCCTTGTATTTGTTGCCGTCTATATTTGCACTGTATTTTTCTTCGTTTGGACTGTACCAAGGGAAAATGACAGGTAAGATGTTCCTTCTAACATGCCTGTGCCCCTTCCCGTACCTCCTCTACATTTTCATCGTGCACGTTAGGAAAGTAACCTCACAAAAGTGTTACTGTCAAGAAATGACTTCCAAAACCAACACCACTCTTTTTGAAGAGGAAGACACTCACTTTCCCAGTCCGATAGAGAAATCACTTCTTGAAGTCCTCTGTGGTCCATTCTCCAAGTCTCAAGACCACCAATCAGTTGGTAAAATTTATTGGGAAAGCATTCTTACTGGCCGTCGGTTCGTCATCATTCTAATTTGTCCGTTTCTGGAGCATGCGTTTTTGCGTTCTGTGTGCCTGACAATCATTTGCCTAACTTTCTTGTTGCATCACATATACCAAAAGCCCTTCGCACACTTTAGTGCCAACGTCGTTGAGGCCGTTTCCTTAGCAACATTGGTGGTCATAGCAATACTGAACGTCGGTGTGGCGTCGTATTACTCGGTGGGAAGCGAAGTTGGAGGTGTCAATCAGACTTATGTTAATTATTTTCTCTCAGTAGAAGCAGTTCTGTTGGGAATTCTACCTCTTATATTTGCAGTGTTTGTCTCCTTCTCTTGTTTTGCAGCTTGTGAGGCTAGTGATCATTTTAATCCAAACCATTCTTAGGAGATGGCCTGTTGAGAGGCCAACATTCTCTCGGCAGTTGTCTGAGGTCAATCAAGGACAACCTTTACTTCGCATATTTACTTATAACACGTTTACTTATAACACGTTATAGTTTTAAGATGATTTAAAGTGTCTATACGGCCAACAGTGTTTTTATTGTTTTGGTATCTCTTTAACCTGTAAAAAAGTATTCTCAAAAAAAATTTGATCCTAACGCCTCTTCACCCTAAAATCGAGCTTTAAAGCTCCCGCTTCGGCCACGCCTAATAGAGTTGACTGCGTAAGGGAGGACTGGTGATGAGTGACGTCACTCCAGGAGCGTCTCGAGCATCGTGCTGTTACTTTGCTTGACAAACGCAGTACTTTTACAACACATCTATCGAGCATATTTATGTCGCCGAAAACTCTTTACCTTACTGAAATAAACAGTGAAATGAACCACTGGCGGGATTTGGCGCGTTCCTGATTTGACGTCACGACCCATTCTGAACCCAATCTCTTTTTTTGCCCCGACTCATGGTCACCTTCAATGGGCGTGGCAAAAGCGGGAAGTTTAAAGCTCGATTTCAGGGCGAAGACTCGTTAGAATCCAATTTTATTTAAGAATACCTTTTTACATGTTAAATACATACCAAACTATAAAAACCCTGTTGGCCGTATAGACACTTTAACGGGGCCAAAAATTGGTGAAAATTTCCGACCTAAATGATATTATCGACGGTCTGAGTTCTAACTTCCTCAATCAAAGGAGAGGCATGCTCCAGAAACCAAAATATTTTTATCTTCGCAAGAGAAAAGTGGTTGTGAAAATGAGCCGCGTTTCGAAATTAAAGAATTAAACTCTAAACTTTAAAAAATTATCTTTAAATGTTGACACGGACGAGGCCATTTTAAAACTTATTAGCCTGGCTGCACTCGTAAAAAACCACAACGCGTGATTCACGTACTGAAAAGTTCAGTCTAGAATGGTATTATGTACCTCCGAGTTGTTCAGAAAGAGCGCCAATCTGGCCATGTGAAAAACCATTTCTTGAAGTGTTCGGTCTTTGGAATCTCAAAATATGCACAGGGTCAAAACTTCTAAAATACACTTTGATGGCAGCGATGATTGTTCAAGTATATACCAGAGAGAAACCAAAAAATGAATTTGTTGACGCGCGGTTTTATCTCTTCGGCTGCTCGGAGGTGAATAGAACTTGCTTTCACTTCCAAACCAGCCAATCAACGCGCGCGAAAAGCGCAGAATATAGTAAGAACATATAGTTCCTGGAGCGTATCTCTCCCTTAATACACAATCTTCAATCAGATGGCAACATTGACAAGAGGTGTTTCCACTGGGATCTTTTCTAAATGTTGCAAGTGGTTGACCAAAAAGAAATACTCTTAATTGTGATAGACTCCGCAGAAAAATTCTTTTTTTAAAAAAAAGGTTATCAAAAGTTGCTCCTAGAACAAAACGTTACTAACATAATTGAGAATCCTTGGTCTCGCTTTTTGAGTTATGCTACTTATCCGTCTGCTCAACCAAATACCTTTTTTTTAAGAAGGATTTGCCGCGCAATCGTTTATTTTTATTATCGTTATTATTATTAATTTTTTTGGGGGGGGGGGGGAGCGCTCCAACCGACCATTTCAAGAAAAAAAAAATGCCAAAGTATCTAAGAGCTTTTCTGCCGTGTCTAATAGTAAACAAAAAGTAACTCTTGTTCTGTTGAATTCAAGCGGAGTAAATAACAAAACACTAATAAATCACAGAAAAACACTAATAGAGAACTATTGTTAATCACCCGGATTTAGTTTCTAAGTGATTGTAAGCAAAATTTTTGGTAAAACAAAATTATCAGTTAAAGCTATTAAACAGTACACTAGAATACACATTGTTATGCGTAACTGGGCGATTAAATTAACGCAGATTTCAATGACTCTGATGCCGGGTGGAAATGGGAAAGAGACATTTTTGCGCGTGACGTGATTCCAATGACCTGGATCAGCTTTATAAGGGTTAGGTTGTGGTAGGGGATGCGTGTTCTTCCGTGTTTGCATAAGGTTTATATGTTATCTTGTTGAACATCTCTCTTCGTTCCTGCAGTTCTTATGGTGTTTATCTTTCGCCCCAACCTTCACGCTATCTTCCCTCTTGGTGTTCCATCGGTTAAAGGCAAGACTTACGTTTCCGTATGTTGTCGCGGCTTGTCGTCCTTGGAATTTCTCGCTGCTTCTTCAGGTCAGTTTTCTAAGGTTCTGATTCGCTGCCCCAACATCTCTAAAGTTTTCCAAGTCTCCCCCTGGGTTGTTGCATGTTCCTCTCCAGGTTTTGAATTGGAAATTAAGGTTTTAAGCGGCGCTATGTTCCTTTAAACTTGGCCCCTTTTGTGCATAATAGTATCGTGTTTCAGTAGTTTCGGTGGTGCCTACCAAATAAACCACTTCCCCGCACCCAGATTCTATACAACCTCGGACCGGAAAAAATTCAACAATTGCCGCTGAGCAGTTGCTTGGATAACAATGATTAGTATATACTAAAACTGCGGATTGATTGTAAGGTGCGCTCCGATTGGCTACGCAAACTCCGAATATTCTTTGCTATCTCACTGTTTTAGTATATACTTATCATCATGTGTACACCTCAGTTTGGGTGGCTAGCAGTGGATAATTTACCAGCCACTGGCCACCTCCACTCAGGTGAACAGTTGTTAATAAGTTGATCAGTAACCAACCACGCACTACTTGAACTTTTTGCAAAAATCTTTCTATTTAAGAGACGAGGAGGAGAAAAAGAGATTGTTTTCGCAAACATACGAGAAATATAAAAAAACGAATATCCTTACCGGTCCCTCTCGGTCTTTCCGGTGAAGGGGTACAGTTTCCTGACCATTAAATAAGTTTCCCATTTCACTAGTTCCTTATAATATCCGTGATCTCAGACTTCAAGTAACCTATATTCAGTTTAACAAATCTTACACAAAAACAAACAAACAACAAAAATTAATCCACGAAACGCACATCCTATTGCGTTATCGTCAAGCTTTAATTTAGTTAAGTTAACCTCACTGGATATACAAGGTGTCAAACCATCACAACCATTTACAACTAAAACTCACACTTAAATAAGACTTGTGACAAGCAATAAATATATGAAGTCAATCAGTTATTTATCCGCGCTCAATGAAGCTGTAAAAACCTGAGCGAGTCTTTTAGACTAATAGACCATAATATCAGTTACCTTATACGATAACCGTTTAACTAACTGCATGTTACAATAAGGAGTTTAACCACAGACCTTCAATTAATTGAGATGCCAAGGGTTTCATTTGCTCAGTCAAAGGTTTCATAACATAGAGGAATCTTTGTTTACATATTTTTCTCCTTGGCACAAGCTCTTCATTTTCCTATAAGCTAACAAAATGTTTGCACTGGATAATCGAAATGTAGGAAAATTTTTGGCCGTTTGCGCTGGAGAATATTTCAGTAAGTTTCACCCGCAAGAAGATCCAAATTTCACATATCCCATACTCTGAGACACTATTTCAATTCTTGAAATAACTCCTCCCTTAACTAGACTTCTTTTCGATGAAAACGTGTGCTAATGGAGAAAAATGTAAAAAAAAGGACGGCAGCAAAGATTCTCCTTTTGCAGAAAACATTTTAATCGCACTGATTTTCGCAAACGACAATTCTATCAGTTGTTGTAAGAGATTCACTTTACAGTCAAGATTCGTCTCACGTTCTGATTCAAAGCCAGGCGCTCTCTGTAGCTCTCTCTCACCCTTAACGGGGGAAACTTCATCTTCACCGCAGAGAGCGTGTTTTTATCAGCGTATCAGTGTAAATTAAAAAAAAAAAAAAAAAAAAAACACGTAACACACTTGTTTCACCTTTCATTTCAATTTTCCCTCACGAGAATTTTGACATTAAAGAAAAACACCCTTAAACAAAGTGCAACAAGTCCGTCATCTCTCTGACCAACAACAAGGAATTCGTTAGAACAAAAAGCACTATGGAGACAATGACCCGACAGTAAAGGTATTACCACACTACTTGATCCACTTTTACCACACTGTTTAATCCACTCTACTTCACGACCTTCCAAATACCCAATGTCGTTTAAAACATTTAAAAAACGTAACAAAGACGGCGTAAGTTACGCCAATCGCATTTTAGAGGTGTGTGACAGTGTGCGCTCAATCCACATTCCGCGGATCACTTGTCGTTCGCTTGCGGATGATGGAATGAGCTCCTTTTCAGCTAAATATCACAGTGATATGAAAAACAGTTTCCCTTATAATATTAGTATTTAAATAGACATTTTAACATTGAAAACCATCGTGGATTATTATACTCTTTCGTTCTTATATATTCTCATTAGACAGTTATTGTAAATCACCAGATTCAATATTCAGCTAAAACAGGTCATGATACAACATCAGCAAAGTTAACTAGTCTATCCACAACATGATCAACAACGCACTTCTCGTCTTGAGATTCTCTGGGCCGACAGCATAGCGACTGAAGGCTCTACAAATAGCCAGCGAGAGCCCATATTTTGATCTCGTGAAGGGAAACGTTAAGCAACGCTGGCTTGTCCATGACCCTTCTAAATTTGTCATTCACTCTTCTTAAATTCTAACTACGTAACATATCTTTTGTAGACGTAAACTAGCAATAAATAACAACGAAGTTTGACATCTCAGCTGAGCTGCGGCTCGCTGGACTGATACGCTGGTCAACAGCGTTTGCCTTTTTCTGTACACTTGTTAATTTAGCATTAATATTTAGCTAAGCGCAAGGCCTTTCAAACTTCCAAATTGACCCACTGACAATTAAATACAAGTAAAAGCTATTGTCAACTTAGTAAGTGCTTTCACGCATATAATTAACAGAGGCTGCGATATTCTCAGTAAGCAAAATAATGACAGCCACTAAAAGCAACCTAACGCTTCAACCGCAGAGCTTAACTTACCATTCCAGATGAGCAAGGCGCGAGAATGCGACTACTTTTTTCCCCTCAAACTCTAGTTTGCGCTAAAAATAATACCCTTAAATAATGATAAGAAATCAATAAGATCCTAAAACAGCGATGAACGGCATTTTTCGTCTGAGGCAATATCAAATTAAATTACATCTTACACAGTCTGATCAACTACCACTGCTGGTCCGCCATTAGGCGATGCTTGAGCGTTTGTGTACAGCTTGCCTTATCAACATTGGATTCATCTCCGCTTTATTAGATATCCTCAGCAGAAACAGGGGAAATTAAATCTCACTCTCCAATTCAGGGTCTCGTGCTTTTCTTCTTCTAAAGAAGAAAGAGCTTTTGACGGGTGGCGGTCCTTGAAGCATAGGAACCTGATTCTTGTGTGAGATCACAATCTGAGAAAGATTTAAACAAGTAAGAAAAAAGGTCACAAACTAGAAACATAACAGTGAATCACGAAGTAATCACAACAGCCAATCATAGTAAGGAAGACGTCACCAGGAGCCAATGAGAATTGAGTAAAAACAAGTAAACTCCCTAAAGCGCGGGAAAACCCGAGTGAACAAGTCGTTATTGGTTTTAGTTTTGAATCTAATTGCTTGAGATGGTGGCGCAAGTTTTGTGGACCAATCAAGGAGCACGAAATGAAGCAACACCAAAGAAATTTTGGATTACTTTCGACGCTCAATACAATAAATTGCTATGGGGAAAGAACAAACAAACAAAAAAATTACGGAAATACCATGGTTAAAGGATAAAAATACGTAAGCTTTGCGCCTGAGTGATGGTTTCCTCCGACGGAGTTATAATCTTAAATAGCTATCGGCCCATACAAGTAACAGAGACCTTCAGAATGCACACTACCAGCGTTTAATTTTGGTTTTGATTTAAAACAAACCTGCGAGAAAACTGTTGCAAACTACCTGCCAAACCAGACAGTAATCTAACCAAGAATGTTTCGTTTACCTCAGCTGGTGGTTGCATCCATGGCTCTCCATCAATCTGCATTGGGAACAGCTTTTTGGTCCTGTGGTGGACAAAACAAAAAGAAAGCTTACACTACATAACACTTTCAATAGCAAACAACTTTATTCTGTACAGCCGTTAACCCTGACTGTACAGGTTGTATTATGCCCCTGAAGGAGTCGATGGAACGAACAATAACCTGCCATCGCACAAACCAAGAACTGGAAAGAGCGCTCTTCTGGTACTCATGGAACAGTAAGTCTCCCATATCTCAATGTTGCACTATGCGGTATGGGGAAGTAGGTGTGGCGGAAAGGGGAAAAATTGAGGAAAAAACTCTGTTAGTTTTCGTTGGAAGCGATTAAATAAATTCTTCTGCCTCCTACAACCCCTGTGCTATCCTCTTATTGGCGGAGAACAGTCACAGCAACTCATCATTAGAACCTTCATGAAACTGGAAACCCACCTTATTACAACTGAGGAGCACTGAGCCAATCTAAGGCCATGTGCTCTGACACCAACAATAATCTGACTGACAAACAGAGTGTTTTCAAGTCCAACGACTTCCAGCTTCCCGTCTCCTATGTCTGAACACAAATTAAACAAAGACGGTAAAATGCAATCACAAAATGTACCGCGGCAAGAAGCCAGAGGAGGTGAGTAGCGAAGCAAAAATTCACCTCTTAGTAAAAGGACATAAATCGGAAGGGCTACCACAAAAGGTGACAAGAATGGTGGAGGATGGAGACGATGAACGCAGATTGCAAATGACACAGCTTCTTCAAGCTAGAATCCAACTCAGTAAACTGACCTTGTACAGCCCAGTCCAGTTCATTGTCCCTTCCTCCTGATTTAGCACGTGACCGCCTGGCCTTCTTCTTGTCCGTTTCACCCCAGAGGTTTGCTCCACCGTATACACTGGGAATATTTACTACTGCAATTCCTTCCAGCTGAGGCAGGGCTAATGGTATGTCATCACACTTGGAATAAGAAAATGGATCATCGTCATGCAATTTTGAGGTACTCACCGAGGTTTACGGTCAAGTCGCCCGAAAGTCATCTCGCCCGAAAGTCATCTCGCCCGAAAGTAATCTCGCCCGAAGTCATGTCGCTCGAAACCAGAGTCATGTTGCCCGAAATTCATAGTCATGTAGCCCGAAATTTTATCGAGTGTTTAAGCTTGAAGAAAAGTAACATCTTAAGTAAATGGCAAGGAATAAACTCGTAAAATGTTGACTCGTGACACTCAGGTTGTTCGTTTCGCTGTCGTTTGATATTACGGAGATAGTAATCCTAAAAATAAAACACGAAAATGAAAAAAAAAAAAAGGAATATCAGTTACAGTATGGTTCTCACTGTTGTTGTTTTAAATGCGGAAGCATTCTGTCTCGAACTAAGATTCACATCGTTACGATTGGAACATTGGAAAACACCGCCATCTTGAATACAGCACGTGCTCAAGAATTATCACATGGTTCCCAAGCAAGATTATGACGTTGCGGTTCATTCAAACTAAGAAAACTTGATGTATTTTTCTGATGTGTGAAAAATTCTGATAATTGAAAGTGTTTCGTTTATAATTACAAGAATCTGTCCTGTAGAATGATCAGTTTAGTTCATGGCCTCTATACTAACTATGATGGCAACGAACAACGCTGAAATGAACAGCGAAATGCGAGTCTTTCTTTAACTTCTTATTTGTATAGCGGGTTAGCGGACGAAAACATTTTACAAGTCGGAATGAAGTGGCTGTTATTAGTTTACTCTCTTTATATGGTAAACCGGATCAAAATATACATTCGACCGGCTGAGGAAACAAGGACCGGCTGAGGAAACAAGGAACGACTGTGAACAAGTCTGATCGATCCTAAGGGGAATGATGCTAATTAACACGCTTTGTTCGCGTGGTTAACAACAAACAACAAAAACCCGCTGTAAAAGTTTCAGGTTGTTTTTTATACGAGACATCAAACTAAGAGAACTTGATATATTTTTCTGATATGTGTGAACAATAGCCCATTTATTAATTACCCTTGGCCTCATTTTCAAAACGAGTGCTCGTGCTAATCCTATCATATGATAATAAGTTTCCATTTACATGCAAATTAAACTCATTTTCACAAGAATGGTTGAGCACGAGGACTCGTTTTAAAAATGAGGCCAAGGGTAATTCGCAAATGGGCTATTCTGATCACTGAAAGTGTTCCGCTTATAATTACTAGAATCTGTGCTGTAGAATGATCAGTTTAGTTCATAGCAACAAACAACACTGAAATGAACAGCGATATTTGAGTCTTTCTTTAACTTCTTATTTGCATAGGTTAGCGGACGAAAACAGTTTACGAGTCAACATTTTACGAGGTTATTCCTAGCAATTTACTCAAGATATTACTTTTCTTTACTGAAAAGTTTACTGACAGTCAGTAACAGCAACGAACAACGCTGAAATGAACAGCGGTATTTGAGTCTCTCGTAGGTTAGCGGACCAAAACAGTTTACGAGTCAACATTTTACGAGTTCATTCGCTACGATTTACTTAATATGTGACTTTTCTTCAGGTTTAAACACTCGATAAAAGTTCGGGCGACATGACTCAAAATATCGGGCAACATGATTATGAGTTTCGGGCAAAATGACTTCGGGCGAGATGACTTTCGGGCAAAATGACTTCGGGCGAGATGACTTTCGGGCGACTTAACCGGTTACCCTTACCGATACAGCAACTAAATCTTTTTTTAAAAAAAAATCCAGCTAACAGAGAGTTAGAAAACTTGACAATAGTGATTTGAGGAAAAAGACGAAGCATTCAAATTTTCCAAGTTACTAACATTTGGCTTGTCGGTTCTCTTGCTAGTAGCACAAAACTAGTGCCTGCGAGACACGGGTCAGTTACTGCGGAGGCCTGCATTCTTTATTTGTTAATTTTTTTCTATTATTTCTTTCAACTTCTTCACTGTAAGTGAATTTCAACTGCTTCACTATCATCCTGAGGGAATCACCTCGTTACGAAATGCAATGAAAAAATAGTCCCTATGTATCAACAAAATTAACACGATGCTGAAACACCATTACCAGAACAAGCCTAAAATACAATGCTAAACCAAACCTAAGGTGATAATTCCCCCATACAGCCCCCCTTAAACAACACAATTATTATCTCTAAAGGCAAACTAACTTACTATGATTTCAATTTCCTCGTGCAGATTCTTGCAAGTTGCTGAAAGGGTCTCCGATGTACCACATTCAAAATAACGAAATTTGTTTTTTAACCTTAAAGT
Organism: Stylophora pistillata; assembly: GCF_964205215.1. Taxonomy (NCBI): domain Eukaryota; kingdom Metazoa; phylum Cnidaria; class Anthozoa; order Scleractinia; family Pocilloporidae; genus Stylophora; species Stylophora pistillata. The sequence goes on from NC_142530.1 coordinate 10,692,411, forward strand.
AGGAAAGAAAAAAAACAAATATTCTTTACCACCAATCCTCTAAATATCACTTCTATGCCAGTAGCAAAATGTAGTCAAGTAAAATACAATGCCTAGTATAAGAGCTTTATGTCACAAGTCTGGTATGCAGAAAGAAGCTCTGAATTACTTGCTGATATATTATCTCCTTTATGTGAATGTCATCCTCGTAACCAAAATTGAAAATAAACAAAGTTCTCTGCAACATTCCGTGTTTACTTGGTGTTGAATGTTGTTAAGTGGTAGCCACTAAATGAAAGATTTCCCTTTCCTTCTCTTCCCTACAGAAATTGCCAGTGATACTACAGAGTAGCGAATCTACCAAGTTTCAAGTTCCAATAGTTTTTTCAGTTATCTACTGATTCACCTGCTGTTGAACTTCTCTGGATTCTTTTCTCTCTGCAAGTGAAACTTGAGCGCAACTGACGCATCCTGAAAATAAACCGAAAAAAATCATGTAGTTTTATTTCAATGTACTTGTTATCGTTTAACCGAACTACCCTTACTACTAAAATTCTCAAAAAAATGACATACTACGCCAATTGAAAAGTAGTTGTTGATGATGTCCAGTGGCGGTGGATCTCCACTATCTTCTTTGTTAGTTTGTTTGAACGAAACGGACCATCTACAAAATAACACAACGAGTAAAAGGTTAAGATCACCATATTGGTGGGAAAAGTTCGTACTTTTAACATGAGGCCCTCCTAATTATTTGTTTTTATAACTCCCACTTCACCAAATCACTCACAATATTCAACATTTGTTAACAGCGTTTTATAAGTTGGGGTTCTCAATAAATTTCAGATGAAGTTATTTTAAATTAGCGTGATTTGTTACTTCCTCTGTTTCAGAAACACCGGCAATGTCCTTAAACAGAAAAACATACAAATCGAAAGATTTTGAAATGATTTTCACCTGGAATCATTTCAAACTAAAACACGTATATTTTCGTTTGAAAGACAAGGCTTCAACTTAAGCGAATGTTTGTTCGAGATAGGGTTAGTTCTAATCTCGGAATTATACTCTAATTTAGCTTTAATTTTGTTTCCTTTTTTATTTGAATGAGAACACACTGATTGCGGGGCAATAAATCCGTCCATAAAACTAACACATCAAATGTTTGAACGAACAATCATTGTGTTGGAGATTCACCAGAAACTATGCTACGAATTCAACAATAATAATCAGTCACCAACTGCGAACAGATCCGAATAGATTGGGCTCCGTAACAAGCCGCTGTTCGAGAAATGAGCCTGCATTCCTTACCAAGGGTTCTTTAGGATTGGAGTGGAAGAACAGAGGAAATTGGCCTTGTGGTCGAATATGACCAAATTTCGAACCCCGGGCCCATGCCGTTGTCTCAAAATGAGAAAAAAAATATCCTTATATTCACAAATTCATTTTAAAAGGACACAAATTCTGAGCAAGTGTGTGTCTTGACTGTAAGTATATAGCAAAACCACACGTACCTGTCGAGACTAACAACCGAGCTCTTTTGAATCATACTCAACACCTTGGAAATACTCCCACCCTCATATCCTGAGGAGAAAGATGTACAACAAATAAAGATTGTTCACTACAAAATACTAGTGCTTCCTCTTTTCTGCCATCACAAAAGACAATTTACCAAAAATTTACTACGAGAAGACCAGCACGCAAAACATTGGATCTTCTGACTTCTGTAAACGAGCTGGTCAGAGTACAATTATTATATAATCCAAAAAAGAGATTCCTTGAAAAAATCCGAGCCCCAGATGGGACTTGAACCCACGAATGTAATAGTAATTTAATGTAATATTACATTAAAATTGTTTCATCTTCACATGCTCACTTTGGAGGTTGGTTGGCCGCATCTTGATATGCTTTAATGTGACAACGTGATGCTGTTAGTGAGTTTCACAGGCGCTGACCAATACTTGGCTGTGTAGCCGCGCGATGCGCTTCCAGTCGAGGCCCACAAATTGACCCTTGTTCACCATAGAGTCTCCAGAAGCTCAGTGGTTAGAGCATCCGACTAGATCACGGAGGGTCGTGGGTTCAAGTCCCATCTGGGGCTCGGATTTTTCTATTACATTAAAATTGTTTCATCTTCACGAGATTCATTGAATTGAAATATTTCATCAAATTCTACACAGTTCCGCAGTTATCTCTTCAAGAACCTTTTTATTCTTATCATAATTGAGTCACAGTATGATCTTCAGAACAGCTTCATCCAACGTTTAATTGAAAGAGGAGCTGTTTAATCACTGTTATTTGTTATTACCTCCACCCCACTTCAAGCATCGAGCTAAGTCGTTTCCAGTTCCTGCAGAGAGAATAGTAACAAGTAAATTAACCGTTGAAATCTCGCCATTTGATTGAGATGAGTAATTCTCCCTTCTAGCTGCTATAAATTTCCTCGTGATCAAGTTAAAAGAATTTATTGCCATATGAAATGGCACCAGTCTCATCCCTTTTGCCACTAAAAGGTTTTGTTTTTGTTTTCATCAATTGTAAAGTGGAAGAAACATCACCTGTGGGAGCTGACGGTTTTAAAACACCTGAGGAAAAAAACGTTACCTTCGACGTTATAAGCTCATAGCAGTGAGGCCAGTTATATAACACCCACCAAATCTGCCACAGTACAGTTGACTCGGCTAAACAAGATGGCATCACACCAGGTTTACACGTGTCCCTGACTAGGAGGTGAAGTTTACACCGGCAGGACTCATAGAGCAATCCCTGGGAGGTGAAGTTGATATCGGCAGGACTCATAGAGCAATCCCTGGGAGATGAAGTTGATATCGGTAGGACTCATAGAGCAATCCCTGGGAGGTGAAGTTGATATCGGCAGGACTCATAGAGCAATCCCTGGGAGGTGAAGTATATATCGACAGGACTCATAGAGCAATCCTGGGAGGTGAAGTTTATATCGGCGGGACTCACAGAGAAATCCCGAATTACCTTCGGCATTTGATTTCGGAGTTGCTCTTTGACATAACTGTTACTCACCGAGAGGTAAAACAGCAACCGGGGGTGGCTTCTTTATCTGTAATTTATCTTTCAATTAAAAGAGAGAAGAAAAACAAAAACAGTTAAGTCACTATGTGAAAGATTTTGAAATTGCTTCTCAATCGTGCATCATTAGCCAAGAACAATGAAAAAATTCTGACTGATTTTGGCATCAGTGGGGTTTGACATTTTATCAAGCTCTAGGGTTTGATATTTCATCAAAGTATAGTGGAAAAGCCTCTGTCCAGTGTTTCATCGGGGTTTCTAAACGCACACATGTGGCCAAATTGGCGTACCGTAATTGGTTTGTAACTTGATGAATTATTAATGAGTTTGAGAACTATATTTTAATGATAATTCTAGTTCATAGGATTGCTGAGCTCACCTATAGTGGCTAGAACCCAACCTACAGTTCCATCTCCGCCACAACACAGTACACGGAAATCTGGCACACTTTGAAAGAACTTCAATCTGAAATAAAAGCAGTTAAACAAAAGGAAAGGTGAATCTCCAGTCAGTATGCTAACCCGGGACTTGGTGTTCTGGGTTCAAGCTCTGGTTAAGGTGGCTTTTCTCTTACTGGGCCTCTATCAATCCGGAGTGTAAATGGCTAGTAAATGAATGTAAAATGCTGCGGTTGTGATCTGTGATGGACTGCTGTCCCATCAACGAGGAACATGATTCTTCTCAGTCACTTCACTATGAGGGAATTAAGTACACTAAATAACAAATAACAACAACAAACAAAGTATGACATACCCTGGTGCGGGTCCGCCATCGCCGAGATTGAAGACCTGTCGCGGGTTGAGTAAGTACTGAAACTTATGAAGTAACCTGAATATTGAGAAAAGAGTCATATCAACAAAATAAAGTAAGTGCAGGCAGGGTAAAAATCACACGGGTGTTTAGTTATAACCCACTGACTGACTTGTACGTTTGTTAGACGAGGCGAGATGAGAAATTATATGATAAGCTTAATTACACGATAAGCTTAATTACACGATAAGCTTAATTACACACGTATTATTCTTGACTGGGGGACAGAGACATAGATGACGTCACCATTGACAATTTTTTTTTTTCATCATATAAAACAAATAGATTCCACGTTTTGTAAAGAATAGAAAGGTGGCAAGCTTTGAGCTTGGCAGAGAAATATAGGAATATGTTTTTTCGTCTTGTGACGAGTATGGGACAAAGAAAACAATTCTGAGTCCTCGTGAGGAATTGAACCTTCAGATTCCGCGCTCCAGAGACTACGGTGAGCAAAGCCCATTACGAAGTTCAGGTATGAAACGCATCCTGCATTCTGCTAGCATCGGTAATGTCGATAGCGTCATGTTTTGTGAAGAATGAGAGTCTTTGTGGCTCAGTGGTAGAGCATCGGAGCGCGGAATCCGATGGGCTGTGGTTGGATTCCTCATTTGGACTCAGAATATTTTATTTGTTCCACGCTCGTGACAAGACGAAAAAACACCGTTCTGTATTTCTTTACCGAGCTCAAAACTTATCCTCTTTCATATGAGTGCAGCATGGTTTCCCAGCGAAAGTTTATTTATTAACTTCGCCAAATAACAACAATCAAAATAAATAGATAAAAAAAGAATGACAACAAATGGCAGGGAATCCGCAACTGCGTAGCCAATTACAGCGGGCCCAGATTAGAAAAGAAAATAAGAAGAGAAAAGAGGAGAAAAGAAACTATCAATCTTCAAGCAGCAAGTAATCTTAAGAATTTAGTGGATGGACAGTATTACATTTTAAACAAATACACTTACAGGTTTTGGGATTATTCGGATCGTAAGAAATAAAGCATCGTAAGAAATAACTGGCCAAATAGTAGCAACAGTAGCAATAGTCTGTGTTTTAAATAATCTTACCTTACACCCTGTCGCCCACCACTCTTAGGGTTGATGAACACAGCCAAGGGATGGGTCCCACGTAATGGTGAAATCTGTTTTGACAAATTTCACATACTGTGCATACTTTTATATCACACAATACATTTTTAAACAAATATTCATATTTTGCGGAAGATTTCCACCCTCCGGGTACCGTTTTTAATTAAAGATCTCACTTTCTAATCCTCCTTAGAAAAGAAACTTTGTATTCAAGGATTTCACTTACGAATACCAACCAAGCACAACATTTCACTAAATAACTTAATACTTATATTATAATAATAATAATAATAATAATAATAATAATAATAATAATAATAGTATTTTATTAACAACTTTAATTTGTGCTCAGGGGGCGAGTGAGTCAAAGACAAGGAGAGGGGCTCGGGTGGGGGGGGGGGGGGGGTGGAATATTTCTTCCCGCCCCTACCGTCGACTCTGACACCAAATTAAACATGGCCAGTTAAATAAACGTTCGCGCGCTTCTTAACGTTACCTCGCTCTAATAAGACGCCGCACTGTTTTGTGTCAGTCGAAAAAGGTTGTAAACAAAATTAGTTTTAATTTCATGCAAGTAACACCAACGAGACCTTATTACCACTCATGGGAAACATATCACCTGCTTGGAGGAATCAAGGGGCAGTGCCCATTTCTTGTATTTTCTTTTCTTCTCAAAAAAGTAAATAAAACTTTTTTATCAACAGTTATGCAGAAAGCGCTATAGAATTGTGTCTAAAACTCTACAAGTAGCTGCATGTGCATGCTCAGTAATTTTTGTTACTTGAGCTAACCTGCATTGGTATCCCCTCAAAGTTGACATAAGAGTTAGCCCTCTTTCTATGAGCTTCTGGGGTGGAGTTTTCCTTTTTCCTGTCCTGGAAAATGCAGAAACACTAATTACTAACACAACAACCATCTGATGAAGAACATGTGAGGAGAATATTTTTGATACCCATTTGTAATACTATTCACAGAGCTCCTTGGAACATCATCATCATCATTTCAAATCCATGTATTGAAATGTTTCTTGTGCTGCTCTTTGTAACTGCTTGTATTTCAAGTTCCTCCTTCATATAAGGCTGCTTCTTACAAGTCAAGTGGCCCAGTGACAAGAGTTTATCTCGGTTTTAAAGGCAAGTACCAACTATGGGTCTATTCACTTCTCCTACTTGAGATGTTACTCTATCAAAGGTGGTCCATTGTGACTTGTCAAGTTTCCTTGACAGTTTTTGGGTACAAATCATGCTCCTACACTGAGCAAAGAGGAGAACTGCCTAAGGAATGTATCATATACCAATGACACAACACAATACCAGGGCTCAAACATGGACCCATTTATCCAAAGAACTATGTGTTGACAGCTACTACCAGTACATCTCACACATTTACCCACAAATTCACTTCCTGTCTTAAATTAGTATTTGTGGTAGGTTAGTCTGTGAACATACCAGCCCACCAGCTGGAGAGATGCAGACTGGAGGTAGGATCAGCTCTCTGTGCTCTCCAAGATTACACTCTGGTGCCATGTGAGTTGCACATTTGTTGTGAACCTATGATGAAAACAAAACTTCAAACCTCAATTTGTTTGTTTGCACCTTAACCTCTGCAATACTCTGTACTGTTTCCTATACTGAAACTGAACTTCTGATGGGAAAATAGAGTTGTGTTTGTCTCTTAGTGTGGATGGAGCAACAAGATTACAGTACAAATACCTTTTCAACTAGGTGTCGAAAAACAAAAGTGAGATGGTAAACTACCATAAAAACAAAAACATTGACATCATTTGGGATGCTCAGCAGACTATAACTAAATAATCATTAAGTTTTACTGAATATCATTAAGAGATGATGGAGATTGAAAGTAAAAGTTACCCACCAACTAGGCAGATAATCTGGTGGCTAGCTTCCTTATTAATCTTACAATAAAATGTCACTTATGTTAACCAGACTGGTGTATTTGTTGGTAAATCAATAAAGACACTATAAGTGCACAACCCACCGTGACTTGACACCAGGCACAGCGTAATCCAGTTAGACAGTTGTTACTCTTAACAGCTTTACCACACTTAAAACACTTGCCAGGGCAGTTTCCCTCTGTCCAGTGATGATCCATGCTCTGCACAAATACAGAAAAAAATTGGAAATGTTGTAAAATACAAGTAGCATGTGGTTTTGTTTGCAGGGTAGTGGAGGGGGTAGTCCTGATCTTGTGTCACACATGGATTTCAGGAAAATTTGTGCATCATGTATATAAAAGGGGATTAACTTCAAATCTCTCTTCTTGTACACAGGAGGCAAATCACACCTTGCCCTGATTCATAAATTCACAAATCATGCTTGCCTTCCTGAAAATTTACATGTCATGAATAAACTTAGACTAGTTGAATTAAATCCTGTTTTAAGTAAGTTACATCAGATAACCAAACTTTGTTCACTATTAAAAACAATCACTGTAAACAACACAGTGACTGCATACCATTTTGCCACTTCTTCTTGAGGACTTGACATATGTGGTAATGCAAGATGCTGGTACTCTTTCAACACAACGCTCGTGAACTGTATACTTACAAACTGTTCAATTAAAAAAAAAAACATTTCAAAGACAAAGATATTGAATAATCAAGTCAAGTGGAATATATGCATACATTACATAATAGTGGGAAATTGTAGCAAATGCTGTTGGAAAGTGCTCAATACACATGAGTGTAGAGCGAAATACAGTTCAAAATGACTAAAATGAAACACGCATGATTCCCTGTAACTCTGAGTTTCGTGCTTTTGCACTCATCAGACAGATTTAATGAAAAACATTTTTGTAGGCTAATTTATATATACATCTATAAAAAGTAGCTACTGATTATGATAGCTTGTTGATATATAATGAGCTAGAGAAAGCAAAAATTACAATGAGTACCAGACTTAGTATCGAAGCATTTTGCAAAACATCACAAACACCGTAGTTTATTCAACAAGAACAACGTAAAGGTCAACTACAGTTGTATGGAGAACATGGGATTGATCATTAACAAACACAACAAGAAAGTACTATCTGACAACAACAACTACGACAACAGCGAAAGCCTTGCAACTGCAGATCTAAAGAGCAGTGCCCGCTCAACAACAATTCCCTGTCTTCCAGCATTATCTACAACACACAGATCACCACTACAGATAACAAAGCAACTCCTAAGAACTACATCGGACTGACCGAAGGAACTTTTATTTATTTATTTAATTGTATTTAAACACTTTCACCAGAGTGTGGTGAGGGTCGCACAACAGAGCGAGGCTCCAAATTAAGTGCGCCCTATATCCCACCCATCCCACCCCAGGGGAGGACATCCATCACACAGTAATCTCGTGTGGGAAATTAACGTCTCCTTCCCCCAACCCTGCAGGAGACGGGACCTCCATTTATTCATCCCTATCTAAGAAGACTAGAATATCTAACCATTTCTTAATGTTATAGAAAGGTAGCAAATTCTTCTCAATTATTTTAAGACCCTGAGTGTTGGTCCGGCTGTGGCTCGAACCCTTGACCTCCCGCACAACAGTCCGGCGCTCTATCCATTGAGCTAACCAGGAGAAGATTAAACAAAGATCTAATCAACATCTGACGCTTCCCCGCTACAATAGACTTTTGTCAACATAATTATTCACACCCACTGTCTCATTATCCTTCACTGATACATCCATACCCATTGTAATTTTCGCTTTCTCTCACCCATTATATATCAACAACCTATCGTAATCAGCAGCTACTTTTTATAGATGTAGATATAGATTAGCCTACAAGAATGTTTTTCATTAAATCTGTCTGATGAGTGCGTAAGCATGAAACTCAGAGTTACAGGGAATCATGCGTGTTTCATTTTAGTCAATGTGAACTACATATATATATATATATATATATATAATTATATAGGAAGTCTGCAAGTCGATTTTCGCGTGGAACAGTGCTCAATACGTTGAAGCAGAGCAGAATAAATATTATGAGAGGAAAAAAAGGACGTAACTACATTTCCCGACAAGCCTGTTTCGTGAATCGCTTCACTCTTCAGGGGTTTAATAATTATATGTATATAATTATATACATATATACATAGAAAGTTTAAAAAAATTGCGAGGATGAACAACTCCTGAAGAAGGTCTCTGACCGAAACGTTTTTTATTAAAATTTTTTATATTTTTTTAAGTCAGAAGTTGTCCATCCTCGCAATTTTTTAAACTTTCTACGTTCGTGTTGGCTGTGAGGTTTGGACTGCGAATCCTTATTGATCCTCCTGGCACAGTGCACCTTTGTTGGCCTGAGAGTTCCATTAACAACTTACATATATACATATATATGCTGGTAAACCAATCAGTTGGATGGATATTAACTGTAAGATATCTGTAGATGCTAGGATGACTTACATGGGCACTGAAGACCTTGATAACTAAGAGCAAACCCATTCAGCACATTAAGACATCTGTTACAGAAAGCATTTCTGTTGAAGCGTTTTTGACGCCACTAAAACCCAGAGAAATTCAAAATAATGTCAAGATGTGCACATATAAACTACAGCCTTCATTGGGACAATGAATCTGTGAACAGATTTACAAGTTAGAGTGAAACTTGACAATAAGTATGAACCTTGAGAAACATAAAATGTCCAAGGAAAATATTGATGATTGAGTTTATTAACCTACACATAATTAGTGTTTCAGAGTGTATGAAACAAATCATTTAAAAACAGTGAACTGTCAAAAACATTAATTTTACTAGGTTGGTTGTTGTCTTGATAGTTTCCTCTGTTACTGCTTTCTATAAACAAGTTTGGATGTTTCTTCAAAACAATAACAGCAAAATGCTCTTCTATTCTGAATCAGATTTTATACAGAAACTTCTATAGTTGAGGATTAAGTTTAAAAATTGAGGAATGTCACCACAGACATTCCACAGTTTTAACTCACTCTAGGCGTATCTGGTCAGGTGACACAACAAAACAATTGTTTGCAAACCAAACTACTTCATCAGTAAACAAAAAGACATTACATTAGTAATGAACATTACTTTATTTTGAATGAAGTCACCATCCAGTTGAGCAAGTGAGTGAAAACTTTAAACAGTCTTGAGCCCTAATGTGTTGAGCAAATGCAAATAAAATCTCTGCCCACTAGGACACAGTTTTTTTAAAACTCTGTCATATGTTGGAATCTATAGTCAAATAGTGAGAGACAAAATAAAACAAACCAGCAGACATGAACTAACAGTAATGTAAAGTAAGATATTTGCATTCTCACCTGATGTTGACCATCATCTAGAATTTGCTGTGGAAAGAAAAGGAAACTCCCATGATTTTTCTTAAGATTGGAATCAAGCGACAGAAAGCATGAACTCTGTCTAATATAATATAATTTATTACATATAATTATAATTAAACTAAACAATTTATCATCAAAAATTTACAAAAAAATTAATGTATAGCATGCAAAGGCTGTTTAGAACACAATAATGCAGACTAATGATTGGAGAAAAGTAAAAATGAACAAACCAAAATGAATGTCTCATTGAACTACACTGTTCAGCATTGTTGAACTACTTGACTGTGTACATAGAAAACCTGAGATTTCCTGCAAAACATATTTCTTAAAAATACCAGAGAGTGGAACTTTTGAGAATTTGCTTCAATATGTGGTTCCATGCAATGAGTGAGTGCAACCTGAGTGTGGCCACAAAGGACCATATCATAAGACACTCACAGTTTCTAAACCAAGCAATACTCTGAGTGGTATTGTATTACGTCCTCCTCTGATCCACTCATCCAAAGATATCTGACCATCAGCATCATCGTCCAGCTCTACCAACATGTCCTGCAAGATCTAATGTGCCAAAGGTACAACAACAGGGCACAATTTAGCCAACCTTTTTCCATAAAATCCAAGTCATAAGGCCTCTACACAGCTTTACAACTTTGTTATAGATTTTGGGAGGGCTCACAGTTTAAATCTTGGAATACGTACATGTGCTGTATGTACATCTTATCGCTAAAAGGCATTATAAAAGAGTTTCCCAGCTGAATTGATAACATACAATACAACAATACAATACAACAATACAATACAAGCATGGGACTTAGAGTCATTGGGAAGAATAGAACACAGATCTCTGGATTCTGGTGGCACTATTTCAACTTCTAAATCAATCACAATAGTTTACAAAAGGAATCACAACAATACTTTAAATAACTAAACAACTCGCTGCAATAGTTCACTGAAAAAAAAAGTTTTTATTCAGCTCAATAATCTCATTGGAACATTGGCTGATTACCTGGGAGAGCCACATTGACAGTTTACCCCTCTTTCAGGTTCATGTAAACATTATCAAGATAAAATAATAGATTATATATATGGACAGGTGGGCAACCTCACCTACAGGTACATTTCATCTCTCTCCTTCGCATATTCACACCCACACTCAAACAGAGTAAGCCAAATATTTTGGGTGGTATTTTGTTGTTGGTCAAGAAAACCAAGCCAATCAGACATGAGAAAAAAAACTAGAAGTAGTTGAATGTGCTTATTGTTTACTGGTTATGTGGTTTGCTAACAAATCCATATAGTTTACAAATGTGATAACTGTATATTCATTAAAAAATAATTCCAAACATACATCAGCAGATCTTCTCCTTTTTCCAAGTTATGAAGTAATTCTATCCACTTACATGTAAGTTTGCACATTCTGCAGTAAACTGTACTTACTGGTTTGAGTTCTGTGACATCCCAACCAAGATATTGAGCTACACTCATCATTTGCTGAGTAATGCATTCCAACTCCTTTACCAAATGAAGAGCACATTAATTTTAATTTAAGAGAATTCTCAAAAATACAACAGTAAAGTTATCATAACTTACACCTGGCCTTGCAGAAACAATTTGTGTTTTACCACAACATCTAAACAAATTTTTGTACTTAACAAGGGTGACAGAATTAATTCTTGGTTTAATCTCTAACTGTAGAAGTCTTTGTGATTCACAAGTCATACAGCATATGTATGACTTGTGAATTCTTCTTGTGGCAATCCTTTTTCTTGGAACTCTTTAATTTTTAATTCCTCGCCTCAAAATCTCAAACAAAGGTTTTCTTATGTCTAGTTGGGTTACTTGAACAAACTTTGCCACACAAGCAACATATAAGACACATTCAGAGAAAATCATGCCAAACAGTTTCTACATTTCGTTATTCCTTGTCAAAGTATCAAGAGTCACTTAAAGGAAAATATTACCTTGACAAAGTACCATAACCAATGATTGAACAAAGAACTCTAACAATTTAAAACAAGGTAAACAATATGCACCTGGGAATCTAGATACTCATTTCCATCACTGTCATAAACTCTGAAAACAACTGAAAGACAAGAACCACACTTGACACTTTCAATAACATCATTAACATTATACATTCCATATAGCTGCAATGACTATCAGTGAATTTCAATTGAAACTAAAATCAGGATAATGTGAGTGAAGCAACCCTGTAGCTCTGACAATAAGCCCTATACAAATGTCTTTTGACAGTATTCTACTATTCATTATGTGATAAAAACACCTGTCTATGTACTACCTCACAATCATTAATGGTAATATGCAGCTGCAATCAGTATTACCATCAACAATTAATTAAAAATGACACAACCAATCAACTTCATTTCCTGATAAAACCTTAGAAACATTGCTGTAACTTTAATGTAAATGTAAATGTACAAAGAGTAATTTCACCACTATACCAAGCTACACCAAAAGAAAAATATAATTGACAAGACCCTCACCAATCATGCCAGAAAAAAGAGAAAAATAAACATAAATTGTGTACTGTGACCATCAAACAGGACAAATTGTAGGGATAATAGAATGACAAAAGAAACTAGCAGCATCACGAAATCAAGTCAATCCTTTCATTTGGTGAGATCTAAATAAATTGAGGACCAAGTGAAGAACATGCCACAAGTTATCATCAGTAACCATGTTAGCATATCATTCTTGGTTACTAAGGGCCTATCTGCACAAGAGACAAAATTGTTTATTTAGACAAATTTTTTATCATCACCAACACTTTACAAGTGCAGATGGTTTGCTGCAACTTAACAAATTTTGGCTGAAGCGGGCAAATTTTCAAACACACTGCTGACAAAATTAACCTGCGAGCAGAGCCTTTTTAACCCATCCTTGAAGCAAAAAGGGAAAAAGGCTCTGCCGACATCCTGTTGTTGCTCGTTTGAACATGCACAGCAGTTGCCTAAAAACTGATCCTTTTCCAGGCCCCCTAGAACTATTGTGGGTGCAGATTTGGTCATCTGTGTACATGAAAAACAAAGGCATGCGCACCAAAACCGGCTTGACTAGCCCGGAGTTTTGGGCTTTCGGAATTTCAAAGCAACGACAGGATGTTGGCAGAGCCTTTTCCCTTGGAGGGTTAAAAAGAAGAAAAGAAGAAGAAAAGAAGAAAAGAAGAAAAGGCTCTGCTCGTAGGGTATGATAAAATTTGTCCTGGGTAAAACCTCGGCAAAATTGACTAAATAAACAAAAACCATGATAAATTTCAGTGTCAACCATTTATCGTAAATGCCATCACCAGTGTGGTAATTGAACTGAGTTAAGTTTACCAAAAGATTGCTTTAATTGTCTTTCATTGCAAAACTCACGGATTTTACAACTTTAAACAACTTAAAATGAATCCTGGTAATTGGAGTTTGAATCCATACACAAATTATAGCGGCCAGTCTTATGAGCAGGTCAGGCGCTGGATGCAGCTGGGGCAAGATACAACGGTGGAGTGATTTTCCAGTCTCCACTTTATCAGTCCAACAATGAAGCAGTAAATGTGCCACAAGATCCAGAAGTACCCACTCAAAGGATAAGGAAAGGAAAAGCTAAATTGAATAAAATTACCGTGAAATATACATGTAGTATCTGAGTGTGTTATTTTGTAGTATCTGAGTGTGTTCATTTTGTTACTGAATTTGACAGATTTAACAGCTTTGACATTTTTAGTGCAGATGCAACAGAGGAGAAAAAAATTTGTCAAGACAAAATTTGTGTTTTGATTTCATCTGGACAACTCTAGTTTTACTGTATCTGCTAGTGCAGATAGGCCCTAATACTTACACTCTAGCTTGTCCTCGACTTTGCCACCTTCCAGCATGGAAAGATAACAAGCAATCTCCCTGATGGAAACCATAGGCACTGTTTTGGCCTGTGGATTGGCATTCAGAAGGTTCACGTGTTCACTTGACATTTTCTTTCTCTGCGAACTTGAGCGGGGATGTGCAGGAGGATGTTCGTTGGCCACTTTAAAAGCTGTCAATGGAACAAAATCACAAAAAGGTTTTGCTGACATTTAAGACCAAATTTTCTAATACAAGCAAACAGTGGAATACCACCATTAAAGCAATTGCCCAATACTGCTGCTTTCTTATTACAGTCAGTCCAGTTATTTTATAATTTTACGTCAACTATTTTCATGAATCCAACACATTAAGGGACTCAAAAAGTAACCTTAACCTTTTTAACTCTTAGAAATTATTACCATGTAAGGTCTCTAGCATTTTCTATATCTAGCAAAAAGGCATTGAGAATACTCAAACTTAGCAGGTCAAAGTTGCTATCTTGACCTAACACAAAATTATTGTAACTTAAGAAACATTTGGCAGCTAGAGGGGAGAACAAAGAATCAAATGCTGGGAGCGAGGGGGGTTCACCTTCATGGTACATCTTGAGTATAGTACGCGTAACTATGCACTTGAGTTATCCCAGCAAACTAACAAAATATAGATGAGAGCTATGGTAGAACCTTGCTAACTCTACTTTGGTTAAGTTCAACTTCTCATAGGAATGACTAACAACCACTTCCTACAAGCATAACTATTTTTTTCCCATTCATTTTAAATGTTGTGCTATTCTCCCATTGCAGTTTGAAGTGGTAGAATTCTACTGTCCACAGTTCTGACCAAATTACACATTTTCTGTTTCTTGTTGAAAACCATTTCATTAATTAAAGTTTAATGACATATTTTCAGTCAAATGTTGTCCAAGTGAGGGGGCATTTAGTTGGAAAAATATCTTTCAGAAAAATGTTACCAAGTAATTCCAAGTTTTTCTGTGTGGTGTAACAATTTAAGTTTTTGATAAATGTCTTTAATAAAATTGTCTTTCTGTAACAATTTTCTCTGAGCATAAGCATAATTAAGCATAGTTTGTTTCTGTTTCGGGAACAAGTGAAGGCTTGTTAAAATTTTCCTGAGCAGTTGGATGTAAAACAAATGAAGGACATAATTCAAATGATTTCCATTGATTAATTCAGTTTTTTGTGGGAAAAAGGAACCAAGGAAACATTGCAGCTGCAGTAACTCATTATGGCAAAGGGTTTTTTCAATTTTTAAGTAATTAATAAGTAACCAAAAGTAAAAGCAATAACAGACCAAAAATGCATGGCGAGACTACATTTTAACATCAATTAAGTTGCAATTTTAGTGATAAAGATTTCTATATCTTACTTTTCAATTAAGTCACATTCAGTGATAATTTAGAATCATTTAAATTTGTTTGAGTTTGCTTACAATGGAGGAAGACCATTACAGCACAGTTTGTTGAGGAAAGTTATGTACAGTTGTAAACAACTTCAAAAATTTGCAAAACACTACCCAATTTGCCCTTGTCTTTTCATTCTTTTTAAATTAATTTTGTATCACTCATTTTAAACTCCATCAAGTTTACAAAAAAGGGATAATATTTAAAGTGCCCATAAACCTCCCCAATTTGTTTTTTGCTTAAATAAATCTTTTTATAATTCTGAGCAAAATGGCACAAAAATTTTTGTTTTTGGTCAAATCTGGAATTTATTATAAATTTTTTAAGTCTGGTTTTTTCTTCCCAGACTGAGTAAAAGGGAGACTGGGACTAGTGACATAAAACCTGGACAACTGAGAAGACGCGAGCTGGAGACACGTAGTTTTCTTTGTGCACCATTGAAAACCATTTTTATTCGGTTGACATTTGTTTTCTGCACACACGTTGATGAAGAAATGGCTTCGTATGACTTCATTCCGACCTCTAGTTCAGATTCTGAAGTCTCAGAAATGAAAGATTATGACTTGGAAGTTGATGGTTCACCAATCTCAAGTTCTACGGCCAGCGATGAGGAAGACATGCACGAGGCATATGGCGACGATCCACTAGCGGACAAGGAACAGATAGACAAGAGTTGTATGAACAAGACAAAGGAGGAAGAGGTCCTAGAGAAGGCGCTCCAAAAGCGTCTAAATGGTACAGATAAAGTCTCAGACTGGTAAGTTGCCCACCGCAATAACCTCACTCCCGTTGTTGCTAAGCTTATCAATAAGTACACATTGGTTATAATGTCAGCTTTGATCCAAGTCACAACACGCGAAGTCACAGTCCGGGTTATGTCACAAATTACACTCAATTCATTCCCTTTCACCAGGTTCTGCTGCTCAGTCATGGGTTTTCGAATCTCAATTTTCCGCCACTTTAAAAATTCATAGAAAATTCAGCTTTCAACCAAAAACAAAAATGTTTGTGCCATTTTTCTCAGAATTATAAAAAGATTTATTTAAGCAAAAAAAAATTTGGGGGTTTATCGGCAGTTTGAGGTAGCTGTGTAACTCTCTTATTTTTATATTGATTTCATAGTAAAGTAAAGTAAAGTAAAGTAGAGCTTTAATTGAATCCATATGGCAGCCATCTAAGGCTGAATTGCACGAATTTACAAATTCCATTAATACAAAGCTTATAATATGAAAAAGTACTAAAACCTATAAAATTAAGCTGGTAAGTTGCCAGCCGCGATAACCTCACTCCCGTTGTTGCTAAGCTTATCAATAAGTGCACATTGGTTATAATGTCGGCTTTGATCGAAGTCACAACACGCGAAGTTTGCAGTCCATGTTTTACATCACGAATTAAGCTAATCTATAAAAATTTGTAAAAATTCATACTACGAAAACTGCTAAGGCCTGCACATAGATGGCAGAAAATGTGCTAGATAAACGCTTGGTACGCATGACAGGATTGGCAAAGTGGCATTGTCTTCAAAAGTTATAATGACAATAGTTCTTGGGAGGGATAATTCAACAAATGAAATTCCATGTGGTTCTACAAAGATTCTGCCTCCAACATATTCTCAAACTCCCACAGCATAAAGTGTAACCAAAATTATTTAGATCAGAAGTACAATTATAAACTATAAATGTTTCCACAAGTACAAAATTTAAGAAACATATCATTTATATAATTATTAACATCTTCAAACAAAAAAAACAAAAATGCTGTTCAATGCTGTTAAAGAAAACGATGTCTTTAAAACAAAAACAATTAGCATGAAATTTTAAATGGATTCAATTTGTGATTATAAGCCGGTGTTAAAATGTAGTTACTAACCCATAAATGAGCCACTAGAATGTCTTCGGAAGTGATGTTTTAAATCAGGTGACTTTCGCCCCCACGTACCAAGCCCTAAAGTATCTTGAGCAGGCGCTGGTGACAGTGTGAGCGAAGGTTGTATACTGCCTTTAGAATCATTATTATTAGTTTTAACTGTGGGTGATCCATTAGCTTTAACATTGGACTCTGCAACATCATCATTGGCTTTAGATAGTGTTATTTCAGGTTTATCACCAACCCCTATTGCAGCTGCTGTGGCAACCAGCGCTGCTGTTCCAGCTCCACTGTGGATACCTGGAATTTCTGAAACTGAATGTGTAGTTAAGTTTCAAATGAATTAATGTGAGTTAAGAGTTATTTTGTTGACATAATTATCAAATGCAATTTATAATTCTACTGACGTGTTTAATGTATGCTCATATTACGTAAATTTATAACAAATTTTATAAAGGTGATAAAAATGACATTAACAGACATTACTACAAGATGTGCTCAATAAGTTTTAATCAATAAGTGTCTTCACACCATACACATTAAGGAAAAGTAAGTCAAATTTATAACCGGCTGCAATGTACATGTATGATGAAAAGAGATTTTTCTCACTGAAATAAAAAAACCAACCCTGAACTTCACTTGTTTAGAAGGTGAGGTGGAATAGATGTTAAAGAGGTAATAGCGATGGTTATTATTTATTCAATTCTAAATTTTGTTTCAAGTACTAAACCCATGATTGAAATTTGAAATGAATTGTACAAATTCTCTTTAATATACAAGTCAGAGAACTTTACTGAGATATTAAATACGTCAATTTTAAATTTTAGTCTCACTAAAGGCGAGTCAAATTTTTACTCTTTTTCTATAAAAAAAATTTAAATTATCCATTTAATTAAAATAGCTTAAAATTCAACCATGATGATGCCATTGACTTTCTGTGCATCTGATACAATTTAAAATGTGGGTTTGAAGGTGTATCGTGAACAATGTGAGTCTGTGTTCAGTGCCTTCAAAAAGATTAAATGTAAGTGGCCTCATATCAGAGACTGGAAACATCCTGTAATAAAGCTTTCAAGTGGAAGAAAATCCTTTACTACCAAGTGATTAGGAGAAGAATAATGACACAATAAATTGTGCATTACACACAGTCGGCAAAGGTACAGATGAACTCAACTAAACTGTACATTTTTTCCCTTTTATGCTCCAATGTACACTGAAAATAGAATTCAACAGTGGGTTTCTCTGGTGCTAAGGAAAAAGGAAAGGAAAGACCCTGGATCTTCTGGATTCCAACTGTCTCTTTGAAATGTGTAGTTGATACTGGCTGTATACAAGAGGGTGGGTGTCGTATATTTGCCTTAAACTTAGGAATTCAGTACACCATTTTTTGGAGCTGCACTCTAATTAGTAAAAAAGATGGTACTTCATTTATTTTCTCTGAGTGCATTGTGTATTATTTTTTAGGTCAAGGAAAACTGCTAAATGTATGTGTACACACAATCTTCATCAGAAGGAAATACAAATTCACCAAATGATTTATTTAAAAAAAATCAGCACAAAACTCTTACTTGACCAGCCATTCACTCATTCTGAAAATCTCCCCCAAAATACCTGTTTACTAACAAATGAACCTCACCATTTCTTGGGTACAAAATAAATGAAGACAGTCAAATATGAGAAACTTGAGGTGAGACAAACTTTGCCAAGTCTGGAATGGTGTCATTCATGAAATGTTTTTCCCATGCAAAAGCATACCATTTTAAAGTACATGAGATGGACTATCTTGATTATCTCTTGGGTAAAGAAGATTTGAAAATTTGTACCTGTGTTTACCTTTAGTTAATTACATTAAGTAAAGATTAATTCCTAAAAAGATTAATTTTTTAGCTGAATTGAAAGCCAATGGCAGAAAGTACTTACGCCTTCTGTCAGGTTTGTTTAGATCTTGTTGCGAATTGGATGCAACCACTGATACAGCTACACTATCTATGATAGTTTGTGACAAAGATGGAGACTGCACAGCGACTTGTTTATGGAATGCCCAAAAGAGATGTTCACATAATTCCTCACTCACATTACTACCAAGATAAGCAGACATAAATAACTTGAAGCCTTCATAGTCCATTGGCTGAAAAACAAAAAACATCAAGAATGAAAAGCCTTGACTTAAAAAACTTATAGGCTTCAAAATTAATGTGGATCTGAGTAAATTTAATGATTAACCCTTTCACATTAATTCCTGATGTCTAAAATTAATGTCAATATTTCTTCTTTCTGAATTTTTTTGATAAATAAATGTACACTTATTTTTTCCTCAAAATTTCTCTTCCATGCACATGTGTCACTCCATCCCAGAACAGAAAGCATGATGAACAAATTTTGTCATTTTTTGTTGTTTTCCAAATTTGCATAACTTATATTTCTCGTGCTTTTTGTATTACTATTTTTTGATCAATATGAAAATGTACTACATTTTAGATCTAGTATGATTTTATTTGCACTGAGGGAACTACAAATTAGTGAAAGATCTTCTACAAAAGCAGTCAGGCTGACTAGCCTTGATATTCCATGTCTTGAAATATTCCACAAGTATAAAGTTTTGCAAAGCTTTTACTTGATGGATTATCTTTAATTACAATTAGAGACATTTTGTACATGTGTACGTGATCACATTGACTTGCAAATGTAATGTGCAGTTATTCATAATAATTAAACATCTGAGAAAACATTGGAACAAAATCAGATTAATATCCTCAATATCTTGAAATCATTTGCAAGTGGAAGATAAAATCAGAGAGGTATTCAGTGCTATCTAACTTTTATTAAATAAATCCACACTGAGCAAGTGATAACTACACCACAAATGGTACGAGTTGTAAACCATCCACAGCACCTGTCTGAGGAAAGTGATGCAGGTGTTGGAGGATGTGTAATGTAATTCATGAAGTCAACATGCCCCAAAAAAATCCCTTCATAAGTACAAAAATTGCAGTTTGAGATGAATATTTAAAGGCAGAAACTAATGCTGCAAGTACGTTCCATGCAATGCTAAACTTAAAGTAAGTGTTACTGTATATATTTTAATTCCCAAAAACCTTAGAATGATTTCAAGTTCCTGCTTTTGTACATGTAACTCAAGGTCAATTTGCTAAAATTGAAAATGGTTTGTTATCAAGGATAGTTGTTCATTTTGTATTCATAAGATGCCTTTTCCTTTTAAGTTTGGATAGTATAGAATCAATTAAATGAGTGTTACAGCTGTAGTTTCTGGAGAGACATTTAGACACCACTCTCTAGTGACAAAAGTACGAGTCAAGTAGGGGTGGGTAGAGGGGATGCATTATAATGTCACCTAACATCTTTCCAATATATTGAGGATAGTATCTTGGAGCATTAGCTGGCCCTGCTCAAATTTAACAGTCAGAAATACTGTTTACATCACTCTGACCTAAAATAAATCTTCATATCTTGAAAAACAAGTCATCAAAAAATTATACAGTGTATATTAAGTACTTTCAGTTCAATCTTTCGTCTCAAAAAATGTTCAAATCTCATTAATTTTGGCTAAAAGACAAATGGAGAATTTGTGGTTCACTGATTAATTATTATCAATCAATTAGTCAATTATTGTCATACCTTATAACTGAAAATACTGGTGACATTGGTGCAACAAAGGACTGTTTTTATTACAGTTTAGTTGAAGAAATGTTATATTTACATTGGAATATTATAATTTTCACACTTGCCATGCAATACTAAATTCAAATTTGAGACAAACATGTTTCAATGGCTACTGTTCAACTGCAAGAACTATTCATAATAGTCACTATCTCCTACAATTCTTTTATAGTTTATATCAACTAGAAACTCAATGCATTATGTTATTAAGAAGGCTGTTGTTTAGAAACCATAATGAAACTAAATGTAGCACCAAGACATGGCCAACCGGCCTGTTGAGTCACTTAGAGTTAGACAGGAACAACAGAGAACCTGCTGAAGTCAATTACTTAACCCCCAAACCAGATTCAGAATTGCATGGTACATTTAAAGCTCCCGAAGCTCAAATAAAAGAAGAGATCAAAAAGGAGTCAGAGGAATATATTACAAGAATAAATTCTGGGAGGAAGCCTTTTTGAAATTTCTGAAATTTATTGTAACTCACAGCACAGGCAGCCCAAGCATACTGTGTGTGATTTTGGAGACTAAAGGTCATTAACAGGAACACCTAACATAAATTATTAAGATTGAATTTAAAGTGTGAGTGCAGGCCATTGAAAAAAAAGGAAAAATTATAAAAAACTAAAGAAAAATTAAGAAGGATAATAAAAGCAAGGAATATAACATACTGAGTCTCCTTACTTTTTTCTGTAGCTGCTTTGTCGCCAATTTTAAAACTGTTTTGGTGACTTTCTTTGAAACAGTCTACTGGTTTGAACTAGTAGGTATTAGCAAAGCACTCTCGTAGGTGGAAATTTAAGGGAGATCAGTTGATTTTTGTGTAATATATCAGCCTTTGAGTGGCAATGGTTGGTGTTTGGGACTGGTTGAAGTGACCAGCCTTGTGTTTTTCTATGTACAGTTGACTGGTAGCACCACATGTATTACAAAAAAAATCACCAAAACAGTGTTAAAATGACTGTTGGTGACAAAGCAGTTATGGAAAAAAAGACAGTAAGGAGACTCAGTATGTTATATATTCCTTGCATTTATCATCCTATTTAATTTTTCTTTTAATTATTTTTTATTTAACAACTTTTCCTTTTTTTAAATGGCCCACACTTATGCTTAAAATTTGACCTTAATATGTTACGTTTTCTGGTTAGTGACCTTCAGACTCCAAAATCACACAGTACGCTTGGGCCATCTGTGCTCACAGGAAACAGTGCAAAAAGTGTCTACAGAATGAATTGTACCAGTAATTACCTTAGATCATACACAACACTATGTGACTGAAACATTTTGTGATTGTCAGCCACACACTCTGCTTCTAATTGATCACTCTGAGAAAAGATATCTATTTGACACCTTTAAGTGTCAATTTAGAAGAAGCCAGTGTGAAAACTCACAGCGTGACATTGCCCCTTTCAATCATTGTTGATTTCAATTTCTAAAATCATGTACTGCCCAACTGGGAGTGAGAGTTGGCCCCACATGATTTAGAAGTACTCATCAGAAAAAAATTGAATCTGATCAAAAAAAGAATAAAATACCAAATATAATACATGTATGCACGATTACACCTTTACAGCTGCATAATTTTCATGAACAATAAGCTTTTATATTGGGTGAGTGTAAAGAAACCTTGTCACAATATTCTATAATCTTATGATAGGCAAAAGAAAAAATTAATCTGACATGTACAAGTACATTTACATAAAAATTATAATGGTAGACTGTCATGTTTAAAAGTATTGAAATAATTATTCATGAGAGTTTAAATGTTAGTTATTACAGTATGAGGGGAACTAAGTGCATTTTACACTTACCTTCTCTGGGTTATACTGAGGGTAAACCCCATCACGGAACTGTTGGAGAACATCTGTCAGTCGGCGTGTCTTGGCATCTAGAGTTTTTAAAAAAATGGTATTTAAATAAAGAAGAGACTCTTGATAAAAGGCTAAATTTAAAATAGAAAACAAACTGCACAATGAATACCACATGGAGATCTCATTTTAAACTGTATTTATTACAAATGAAAATCTCTCCACAGAAGACACAGCATTTATAAAATGTAAAATGTCCCAGAACACACATGATTTCCACCAGCAAAACAGCTTTGATTGCAACTGTTTTTCATTTAGTTACTATTTTAGAACACTTGTTACAATACTCAGAAATTTCAATTTATGGATATTCAAATTATTATTCTTTTACAACTAAGAATGAATAACACTTCAGAATGTTTGTCCCTAGAATGAATTAACATCTGACATATATAAAATGTCTCCCATTAAAATCATAACACTTTTATCATGACAGAAATCATTATCACACATTAGGCTTTTGTCTAAAAGCTTTACAAGAAGCTAAATATCAAAGCTTTCTGAGAAATTTCTCAATTTATGGAAATGCTATCCCATGGTAATTGCAAAAAAAAAGTCTAATTGTTTTTAAGAGGAAACAAAAAGGTTTGATAAAGTTTATTTGGATGTTATTGGCTTAGACATTCTCCAGAACAGTAGGGAATCATTAATACAACCAACCACATCCATAAAGGTAAAACATAAAATAGTGAAGTATATATTAAAATTCATCAATTAAGCACCTAGCCGAGAATTGTAGATGAAGTGTGTATTTTGAAACTTGGTGAAATACAGTGGAGCACAGGTTATCTATAGATAAATATGCAGCTCACTTTCATTCATTTGCTGGTAGAACACAATTTACATGAACAACAACATGCAATCTCCTATTTAAAGAGTTACAAACTAACATGCATTGTACTCATGCAGTTCTATATGCATAGGCCTTATATGACACAACTACACAGCAGTTTGATAAACAACTACAGGTAATTCAAAGGGTGTTGACTTGAATATTGAAGACTACTTAATGCCACAGTTGATAGAAAACTTAACAGCAATTTGAAGAAAACTTTCAAGAATCATCAATTGTAATGATTTACAAATCTGAGGATGGCTTCCCCAAGATTTATTGAGGCAAAATTTTGATTATGTTTTCACATGTCTGCGCCTTTCATATCAAGTGAAAGGAGTGATATTTTGTTTGTCAACCTGTGTTTGTGTGCCAAAAGCTATAAATTTTTTATGACAACACTTAGACATTTCTTTAGATAATATTAAACACCAGTGGGTGTAACTGAAAAATTCAGAAATATAATTGCTAGAAAATCTAAAATTTTAAAAAATCTCACCACAAAAAGAAAAGATCTTCTGACAATTTTTCTCTGGATGAAAAGAGTTCAACTTTCTGAGTATGCATGTGTAAATCACAACGAAACGCAACCTAACACTTATCTTCCCTAAACCAGGAGACATAAACGTGTATATTTGTATAAGTCAACCTTTCTCAGTAACCACAACTCAGAAGAGAAGATTAAAAATCAACTTCAATATTTTCGTTTTAGCTCCCGGATACACAAGATTCGAATGGAACCGCCAACAAGTCGTGGGTATAATGTGTCGCCATAAACTGTTCATTTAAATTGCGTCAGGAACATTTGAATAATAAGAATGGCAAAAAAAAAATAATAAAAAAATAATACTATGATATTGAAGGAAATTTAGATTGAGAAAGCGTTAAGGAAAAATACTTTTTAACTAAGGAGTTTAAGGATCGAAATTGAGAAAATTTAAATAACAAAAATACGAAAGCTACCTAAAACACACCGAACGATGTTCGACCGAAAAACAAAAATCTACCACACCGCACATCAATAACACCGCACAAATCAGAATTTACATTTTTGTTCGTCTGTTCCGACATAGGCAACGAAGGGCTCGACCACAAAATACTCTCACCAGAACACCCACCCAAATCTTCCCTTGTCTTTAAAATTACGAACATCATTGTTTATACATGTGAAAATTAGACTAATAACACTAGCCGCCATATTATTACTGGAAGAACACCTAAGAGTATAAGGCTTAGTGTAATACTGAAGTATTAAAATCCGGATTCGTTTTTCGTTAGGCAATCTACGTACGTGTTCAACGTTTTGTTATCAACTCGTTTTAGACATATTGTTAAAGAGTAACACTGAAACATAATAATATTTATGTCACTTTCCCTCAATATACACCATAGGAAAGACATGTAAACACGGAGACCCCAATGTAACCTTCATTTCGTAAGCTTAGCGTAATGTATGGCGTTCTAAGCAGATCTCTTTGATTAGAATTAAAAAGAATACACCATGGACGACTCACGTTCCAGATTATATCACTTCGGCCACGTTAATATTTTATTGTGAAATAATCAGGCATCAGTATGGTATCGTATGCTAATACCCAAAAGAAGAAATGGCATAGAATTCTTTTAATTCGGAAATGGTTATGTTCGAAACGAGAATGGAATGACTCATCCGTAACGCCACGGTTTGTATATCTCTAAACAGCACCAAACATTACTGAACAGCGTGTTCAAGTACTTTGTTAAACCAAAACGACGAAAAAAGGAGTAAAATATCTTACACTTAGTGTACTCCTGGAGCTGTTGAAACTCTTCTGGAGACAATCGATTCCACACTCCCGTAGCATTCGGGCTTCCAGATGCATTTGATTGAGTGACAGTCGCCATTTCTACCTTAAACAATGACCTGCGGCCGACGTTCTTATTCTATTCCAATTCGGCATTCGTTGGATGAGCATTCTGGGCGATAGGGAACGCCGAAATAGATCAAACCCGACTTCCCACAACGAGCTTCACCTGCAAGCCATAATACACTATTAGTGTTGTAAATGTATTCACATGAATGTCTTCCCTAGCTCGTTTCATTTCTTGGCAGTGTACGAAAGTAAACAACGGTGGGAGACTGGAAACGACTTCTGCGCCTGTTACTTTCTTTGTCCTCGTGGTTTACGTTTTCAGTTTTGCCTGCAATCAGTATAATATGAACACTTCTGTGAGGCTCTATCGCCGTATTCTTAAGCTACACAGGAACCTTCCTCTCACAGCTAAGGCTTTAGGAGACCAGTATTTAAAAGATGAGTTTAGGAGACACAAAAATGCCACACGGGAACAACTCACAGAATTCATCCAAGAGTGGAAGGTAAGTTGCTGCACCGATGTTTATGAAATCGTATAATACTTACGTCAAATGAAGGCTAAGAAGTAGTTGTATATTGTGACATGAAAGCGCTTAAAAATACAGCGAAGTCAACAGAGACGGACTGGACGTCGTTTCTTTGTGTTAAGTACAAAAGCTCACAAAGAATAGCGACGTGACCTTTTACGCGAGTTTCGTTCTTATTTAAACACATTTCGCAATCAAATCTAATGAAACTTATATTATATGAAAGCATAGTTCTTGAAGTTAACCGATATTCATTTTTTTGGGTTTGATAAAACGAAATTAGGAGTGCACACGAACACGGCGGAATTTTTCAGAAAGCTACTGGGCATTGTTTAGAAGTTCCTGAAAGGCAAAGAATATAACTTTGACCTTATTAGAATAAGTATGTAATCGATAGTCCCTCTGATGGCCGCATTTGTTCAGTTATTCGAAACCGCCCGAAATACGCTTTCAATCCGCTTAAGAATACTTTCTTTAGGTTTAGTAACTTGACTGTCTTATGAAAACTGTCCTGCAGAACCCAGAAATCGTTAAGAAAAATGTTAAAAACGAGTGAGAGTGCATCACGTGTTCCAAACATCGGGATTCTAATAAATTCAAACTTTGATCTCAGGGACTCTCAGAGGACACCAAATCGTTTTCTAAAAACTAGCACTGTGTTTGTGGGCACTTTTAATTTGGATCTTCATTTAACCAAAATTATTTAAAAAACTTTGAGATCTAACCTTTTAAATCTTCATTTGTTTATGAATTGCATTCATAAGAATGAAACATTTGTTAAAGATTACTTCCATGTTTAGTTTTACTTTCTCTGTGCTTAACACAGAGAAAGAAGACCAAGTCTGTTTCTTTAAACGTCACTATAGTTGCATGTGCTTTTAAAGTCACAAAATACTACTACTGTATATCTTAGCTTTCACTTAATGTAAGTTTCTTGCAGTTTCTTAAACATAGGAGAAAATCAGTCTGGTTTCCCCCTATGTAAACCAATCAATCTTTGTGACAACAGTGATAATTAAGATGCTACACATAAAGTTTGAGTTCCTTCTGCTGCTGTTGTTAACACTTCTTATTTTGCAGTAAAGAACTACTGTACAACAGAACTCTCATTTGATGTAAGTTTCATAATTATGAGAAGATACACACATTGCTTGGGTCAAATTGTCACTGGTGGCAATTTGACTCTCCATGGTGGCAAATTTGGTGGTGGGGAGTTTGTTGTGGTGGTGAATTGATTGTAAACTTTTACCACCCCATGCTGTCAAAAATTTTTATGTTGCCCTTGAATTAGAATAGTTTACTATTTTATATTAACTTTATATTACATTTTTTCACAGAAACGCATAAGATTGTGCTTGAAATTGAAAACTCAACTGTTTATTTTCACCACAATTGAACCAGTAAGGCAGGTTTTCTGCAAACAGAAAGTACACTTTAGCAAGTGAAATTACAATGCGCATGAAATACAACAAAACTTACTGACTGTTTCGAGCTTAGAGTGTCCAACAACAACAATTTACAGTAACAAAAAATATGCTAGTACGAATACAACTAGTTCTTCTTTTGAAGAGCACATGGTAGATTTCCCAGATGTTCACATCAAAATCCAGGCACGCAATGAGAGCTACATTTTAAGTGTCAATAATTTCAAGTTGATGTAGTCCCGTCAAAAGGTGCAAGTTCTAAATATTGAGAGCAACTGTGGCATGTTTGATAGTAAGCCCAAGGATTGCATATTTAGTTATCTGACAAAACTGAAGTTCATAATGCACTTTGATTAAAACAACCATCATTAAGGTGGCAGTTCTCTTATAGTACAATGCTACAAAATAGCAAGAGTTCCTTGTTACTTCATGTCTTTTGGAAAATACAACTGAAATAAGATATTTATGCCCAAACTCAGCTTTGTACCAATGCATAGTTGTTCAAGTTGCCTCTTTCACAATATGACATCAGAACTCAGGTTGCGTAGGCTATAAGGTAGCATTTTTTGTGGTTGAGGAAGCTTTGAAGCATAAGCAATGTCAGCAGAGATAAAATTGTAATGGGCCATGGAAACTAAAAATCAAAGAAACTAAACAATATGTTTTAGTTAGATTTAATAGTAGTGTTTCTGTAAAAGTACTAGTCTATGCAAGAAGAAGCATTGGCAGGAGTAGTTTGCCGAGAGAACAAAAGACAGGAAAGAATCAGGCTTATATCAACTACCACCATTAAAGAGTACTGTAATTAAAGATGTTTTTCAAGTCAGCCTGTTGCATTCATAATTGATGCAGTAATGGAGTGGAAATCAACCCATTGAAACATACCTGGAATGGAATGGAATGGTTTGCCTACTAGAGTTAAGGAATGTCCAGACTTGGCTGCCTTTAGGCGCGTGTTGCATTCGTTTATGGCGAGGCTTTAACTCGATTTTTAACAACTTTCGCTTATTAATTAGATAGTACATACAAATTAGATAATATATAGCTTTTCAATATTTTTATCTATTGATATTAGTTCTTATTAGCTCATTATTTGTAATTAGTTTCACGTTCATGTTTTAAACGAGCTATTAGCTCTTAGGTGATACGTGGGTAAATAAAGTATTATTATTATTATTATTATTACCTACAAAATAACACTCTGTTGTCTTTGAACTTTAAGAGTTCCTTTTTAAACTTCACTTTCAATGCTCATCTTTATTACGTTATCTCTCTTTCTCCTGTATTAAAGGGAGTTTCCTCTGGAACCTTGACTTCTGTGGAATATCCCTCAAACCAGCTAGGGTTGGGTGAGGGCTGTCTTTTCTGTATTCATCCTCATTATCTGTAGTAATTATACACATAGCTGTTGACCAGACCCCACCCTACTTGCTGACAGGAAGATACACCCATTAAGCACCCACATGTCAAATGATGGATTTTTCAATATTTGATTCATTTGTAGATGTATGCTGATATGCTAGAAAGACAACAAGAACAAGGCAAGGACTTTGGAAGCTACTTATCAGAGGATCAATTGGCAAGTGCAAACAATGAGCAGTTATGCCAGCTTTATGCATTACATCAAGAAATAGCCACTGACTCAGACACCACCAAACATCATTAATTTTTGGATGGGTATAAGCTAAATTGGCTGGAGAATCTCTCGGGCTTTGGTGGAATGGAAAATTCTGGGTACCATTAATGAAAAAGTAACAGCACAGGGCTCGACACTAATTTTTCAACTTACTACCCAAGTGGCTAGTGACATCTTAGATGTTTTTAGATGTTGGGACAATTTCAGTCTGTTTACTAGCCAAACTGGCTAGTGGAAATTGAAAACCTCTAGCCAAAACTGAATTTCTACCAGTCTGTGGCTAGTGGGCTACGGTTAGTTTCAAGCCCTTCAGCAGTCAAGACTTCCAAAGAATACTTCACCAACATGGTGTGAAATAAACGGAGGATCAAAGTGTTCATTCAGGGATCCAGAATCCTATGGCTTGTTATATTAATGCTTGTGTATTTGGCCCATCAAAGTGTCTCACTGTGTATATGTATCAGTGAAAGTAAGACTATGAAAATCAAAGAGTGAAGGTATTACCATCAAATTCTTTTGGTCATTCTCATTCATGTTTATGCTGTGGTTCAACTTTTCTTTAGGTGTAAACTTTTTCAAATCAGCTTAAAAACCCAAGAAAAACATGAGGTTCTTGTACCATATGTTTATTTTCTGATGTACAGTATATGATGTTCAAATAACACAGCACAAAACACAGGAAAAACATGACTTTGAGGTTCTTGTACCGTATGTTTATTTTCTGATGTACAGTATATGATGTTCAAATAACACAGATAAAACATGAACATGTGGAAATAATTGTGTCAGGAATATATTTATTTTTAATGGAAAAAATTAAATAAGTAGACTATATATTCAATAGAATATTACAAATTGCATGCTGTGAGGAATTGCTAAATAAATGTTCATATCATCTGACATTATTAATTTTTCTCTCTGGACATGAAATGACAATAACCAAACCCAAACTTGAAATTGTAACAATCTTATATTCTTGCAAATAGAGATATAAAACTCAAGAGTAGTTGGTTGTTTTTTATCTCATTCTGTATATGTCACCCTCAAACTGAATGTGACACATATGTATCAATTATTATATGTGTACATGTAGAACTGTCTGTGGTTTTAGTATCCACTCTACTTCTGGAAACTTATATTTGCAATTTCCTCTTCAAAAAGTAAGATATGACAAAAAAAGAGAACTATTATTTTCAATTTCTTAATTTGTTGAGTAATAGAGAAAGGAGCCAAATGGAAGTTTATATGGAGCTCAGTATTTTGAATTGTTTTAGAAATGAAAAAATTATTTCAGCAATTATTGATTTGCATGCACATTTTGTAATGGTTTCTTGTTTGGACCAGAAATTTGGTTAAAGACCTTGCAAAATTTTTATGCTTCATGGTAGTATTTTAATAGTTTTGTTAACAAAATTAAAGTCAATTTCTGCCACTTTACATTCTTGAATTTACATGGTCATTAAGCGAATCAAAAGAAGTCATTTGAAGAACTTCTTCAGGTTGTCCAAACATAGTCACCAGGCTCATCACAAACAGTGCAAGTGCAGTTAACTTTCTGATATTAGTGAATACACACTATTTGGAAAAAAGTAGTCTAAGAGTAACTTTCCCTTCATGAGATCCACTGTGGTCAAGTCCCCTTTGAAGAAATCCATTTCTTATAACCTAAACAAGCATCTCTCATTGAGTTCATAAAGGTTGGCACTCCAGTCTAAGGACAAATGAACAAAAAAAATCAACTGACATGCATCATACTAATACATCATTGGTATAATTTTAGAGCTGTGCAAAGAGTTTCCAGCAGTCTGATTGGTAGAGCGGTTCCTTATATGATGCTATATAAACCGCTCCACGTGGTTTCTATAAAATGTTGAAATAAAATGTTAATAAATGTTAGTAAAATGTTATGATTTTAGAAATTTCACTGTTGTTCAGCTCTTAAATTATACTAAAACAATTATTCGCCTCAGGTTTGGTGAATATTATCGAATAATCCCCTCAACTTCGTCTCGGGGATTATTTGACGATATTTACCTCACCTTTGGCGAATAATTGTTAATTAGTATCTTTGGTACCTTAGAGTGCCTAGTGGTCAAGGGTGACAGTAAGAGGCTTTTGGAACTTTTCACCCAATTTTGGAGCTTAAATTATGAGAGAAATCTAATTTAATAGTAAAGTAGACATATTCCTAGGTTGTATTTTAAATGTCTAGGAGAAAGAATTCAGTCTTTCTTTTTAGAATGTATCATGTTTGTAATCAATAAATGGCATTATATACATTCTTATTTATGAGAGCAAACCTTTGCAGCCCAGTTGATAAGCCAGGTTGGGATACTTCCTCCAGGATTGTCAAAGTAATGCATGAATGCTAGAAGAAGTTGAATAAATGTCTCAGAACACCACTGGTTTTTTATTAAAAATGGCAATGCACATTTAGTAAAAAATATTTATTCATTAGACTTGCACAATGTCAGGTAATTTAGACAAGCACAGTCAGATAGTATTTGACAGAAATGAATATCTACTTGAAATGAATATCTCTCAAAGATGTGAGATGCTCAATTTCATGTAATTACTTCGAAATGTAAGCCACCTGTACAGTACCTTTTGTTCCTACTTTACCATCACTCTGAATCACAAGACTTTGGTGAAACTCTTTCACTCTCACAACCCCTGATTTTTCTGGGATCTTTGCAACTGGATTACTTTCAGCTAACACAACCACAGTTGGAATACTGTTTATTTCCATTTCATGCAGTTCTCGTGTGTATATGTACTGTTATAGCATTAGACACAGAAATGTTTCATCAAGGAAAAAAAGAGCACAGGATAAAGTTATCTCTACAAACTCTTCTAGTAGTTTATCTACAAATCTTGGGGGGTTTAGCCTCCTGCACACTGCTTTAAATTTCCAAAACAATAGTGAAATTTGATATTTATTAAATACAAGTGATCAGAGATCAATGGCAAGTACAATTTTATCCAAATCAAGAGTAATTAGGTTTCTTTTTCTAAGATGGCTGTATTTTTGTGAATAAATGTTAAACAGTTTGATGATGTCCCTCAATCCATTTTTACTAATAAATGTTAGTGGGGCAAGACTGGAGAAAAGAAAGTGAATCAACTAACTGTCGGAGTGGGGTACATGGAAAGGGGAATGTGATCCAAGAATAAACATCTCCAAATTTCAGGTTAACAAGGATGGCTTTGTTTTACAGATGGTATGCCGTGGGCCAAACCAGCTTTAACTAAATCAGTACTTAACCCTTTAGAATGATTTCATGCGCGTGTTGAGTGGCAGACGGCAAGAGTAATTATGATGACAACAAGAACTGTTAGAATGATGAGTTTCATTAGTACATCCATGGTTATTAGTGATAGACAAGCACATTCTCATTTCAAAAATTAGAAAAAAAAAAAAACATCTAGGAGTTAATAAATTTCATACTAGGATACATCTCTGTTTGACATGGGCCAAGGATAGTTTACATTCCAGTAAATACTCTTCACTCCATTATCATCAAATTCATAAAGTTCTAATCAAGAAAAAGATCAGAAAGTTAATTTTTTTCTACTTTTCAAACTAGGCTTTTTTTAAAATCCACATTTTCAAAAGTAACAGACAACTATTCATTTACAGGATGGTAAGATTTAATTTTCAGTTTGTCAAATTACATTTGGGGCAAATTTCTGACAGCTGAGTTGTATCAATAAAGGGCAGATCCACATAATATCTAAATGTAGAAAGGAGGGACTGAAACATTGCACTGAGAGCATGTAGACCATGCTCTGCACTAAAAGAGTCCAATTGGGCTTTGCTTTGACCTCACAATTTACAGATTGGAAGAATGATAAAATGTATATATTGCAGTTGCATTTTTATTACTAAAACTGTTTAGTATTATATTCAGAGTTGCACTAGACAGTTAAGTAAAACAATCACTACTTTTATCAATTGACAAATACTAATGAATAATAAATTGAAATGTGAGTGTGTCTCACCCTTGACATATCCGTCCCATTTCTTTCTGTATTCTAAGTCCATATAAACGTTTTTACACACATCTAGACCAACATCTTCAAGCAATCCTGTTATTTTGTATTCATACAATCCAGAAACCTACAAATGTCAACATTAAACATTTCCCCATGACCTACACCAATTAAGCAGAAAGCTTTAAAAACTGTTTAAAATAGGTTTCAGCATTCTGTGCTTTAAGTTATCTAAGGCTTTTAGGGACTTTGCGCCAGTCACAGTATCCAACACTTGTTGGTCAACAGTAATTCCCGGTGGTCTTTTGATAAGTTCCAATCTGTAGCACCATTCTAAGGTTATTAGAATCCCCCTAAATGAGAATGAACTCTGAAAAAACAATGCCCTACATATATCAATACTTACCTCTTCATACTTTCTGTATATTTTACATTGTACAGATTCCTTAAGCGACTCTGTAAAGAACTCATACCCATCCAGATTTAAACTGCCAATTTCACGTGCTGCTTCCAAGAATTTAGCTTCATCAAATCCCATAGGTCCTCTAGATGTTTTCTAAATCATGAGTAAGATCATTCAAATCCTGAACATTAAAATTTAAGGATGAAAATTGTTTAATTACTTTTCAAACTTCAGCAGAAATTAACAAATGTTGGTGTGGCTTACATTTAGGTCTGTACCATGCTTCTCATGGGGTATGGATATTTTCTTTGAAAGCATATTGTTCTTATTTTTTTTTTCTTAAAGTGAAGTCTAAAATGAAATGGGTTATAATGGATGCTTAAAATCTCCTCTGTATACTCAATAAGTTCACCAGTACAGTATATATGAAGGTGTAGTCTGATCGTCCGGGTGAGTGTAGTCCTGAGAAAGACTGTTGTCAGTGATAGTGAGTGATGTTTCAACAACCCGTGCGGAAGTCATCATCAGAGTCAAGTGAATAATTGTTGTCAGTAGAATGTTGTTATTCCAGTTCGTGTAAGATGATCGGTTGGTTTTGCCGTGATGTTATTGGCTGTAAGACTCAAGTGATGTAAGTCGGTCATGATTGGGCACAGGTTGTCGAAACGTCCGTCACTACCACCGACAACAGTCCTTCTCAGGACTACACTCACCCCGACAATCAGACTACACCTTCACATGTTACCCCCGGGTTCAAGCCATTTACTGCAGTACTATATATATATGTATAACAACACCACAGCAGGTTGCTGGAATAAGTTGTCCACTGGTCAGAGTTTTCCCTCTTTTCATTCTGATACTGTAAAGAAATCTGTTATATATCACTACAATTCAATTGTCCTCCTAGTTATTACAAAGGACTGACAATTTCATATCTTAAAGAACTAATCACATTATCTTATAAACTATGGAAAACTTGTAAGGATTAATAATACAAACTCAGACTCTTAGTAAATTATTTTTATTTCCAAGTGAACTTTAATTTCAACTTCTGAGTCCCATTCAGGAAGGGACTGCCTATGATTCTGGCCAAACTTCCTACTTTAAGGACACCTCTAAAATATTTGTCCTATAGAAACAAATTTCACTTTATGGATAATTTATTACAACTATAACCTTGGAATGGGTTTGTGAAACAGTGATTATACCGTGGTCCACTTCCCTTAACAATGTGTTGATAGAAAGGGAAACTATTTCAGGGAATATCAGCTGGTCAATACTGTAATTTAATTTTAAGAAATCTAATGAAAATAATTTATATTGAGCATCAGTTCTGAATATATCCTATACTTTTTTTCCCAGAGTTATGCGTCTCTATAATATATTTCTTTTTTCATATATTCCTAAATCAACCTAATAGCTCTGCTAAAAAGCCGGTATCTAACGTACGGGATCTGTTAGATCATAAGCTACTGAAGGCCATTAAGTACCTGCAAATCCTTAGGCCCACTTACACTCCCGTCCACAGTGGTAAAAGCAATTAGATGAGAACAGAAAATTAATGATAAGGCTCGATCTTCAAGGATATTTAGTGGTCATCCTAATAAAAAAAGCAACAAATTCCAAACGAGAGCAGAGCAGTAAACTGATTGAAATTAACTGATCATGGTTTAAGTGTCCAAAGATGTCAAACTGAAAATTCAAATCAGATATACTAGCTCTTTATCTCAAGTTTTCTGGGCTTATAAGGGTAACTCACACATTCCATATTAATACTCACCTGGGATTCGCCGTAGTTTATTCGAGACAAGTTAAAAAGTTTCTTTAGCATCAACCTGCCAGTAAGTTCCGATTAAAACTGTTAACTCTCGCACAACAACGTAAACATGTAAGGAGAATTGAACTATTGACCGTCATTGGAATAATTTTGTTTCACTGTTTTTTTATTGAAATAACGGTGACAAAAAATTACATTGATTTCAAAGAAATGTTTCTTTTACTAGTATTATATTAAGAAACATAATTTTCCTATGATATTCATTCAATTTATTTCCTTAAAACGCAGCTTACTTGGCAGAAAGTTTGATCATTTTCGATCCTCTTAAAACATAATGTTGACATACATGTACGATCAGATGTCCCGTCAGATTCCCGTCTCACTTTAGGTTGTCACCCGAGCATATTTGATCATGCTTCTAAAAATGCTCCCGTCCTTTAATTATTCGAAAATATTTAAAATTTCCCGCAGCCAGGGAAGTTCATCGCTGTTAGAAGGGCTAGAAATTGCTGTGCAATTAAAATCAATATGCGATTCGATCCGAAAAAATCACTTCTGCTTTCCGTGGTTCATTTTGCTCTCGCCTGGAGTCAACTGCCAAATCTCCAGCCAGGAGATACTGCACCATCATTTGCTCTACAAACGGTAAATGGCAGGATTGTTTACAAGAAGAATAATGGAAACCCTAGAAAGCCAACTCACCCGGTCATATTTCACCTGTTCACCAAGCGATCGGCTTTCTTGGAAGCGCTGTGGACAAATGAAACTTCTCTGCAAGAGTTCATCGAGTATTCACCAGGGAATACACACTATGTATTCATGTCATCATCAGACTCTACAGCTTTAGAGGACGTGCTATGGCTACGAAAAACTCTACATAAAGCGATAGAGGATTACTTTAGAAGGTAAACAGAATGATTTCAGAGCCTACAAAAAGCAGCAAAGGTTTCAATTGGTGTTACTCTCAGGGTTGCTTTTTGTGGACACAAAATAGTTTCTTGTAAACTCGCTGTTTCCCTTGGAGCCATTTGTCAAGGGGTTCACGTCAAATGAGAGAAAAAAGTAATGATAGGATGATACAGATAAAGGAAGACTTTTCCAAAGCATTGAATAATTATTCAAACAAAGAGTTAATGTTCACAGACATGAATATGTTTTGGGCCTGACTCAGTGTCATTTTAGCCAGAACCATTAGGCACTGGGGTTAAAATAACTCTGACAAGGGCCCAGAGCATATTTACTCTCAAGAACATAAACTGTATTGTTGTTATTGTCGCTTTGGAGGGCATTGGAAAAATAAAAACCGAAAAAAAGGACAACAAAACAGTCTGAACATTCAGCAAGCATGTAAGCTAGTGTACTGAAATAATTTTTAGGTGACCAAAATCTCGAGTTAATAGCCCAGAAAATGCACTACAATACCCAACTTAGAGATAATATTGGGTAGCAGTTTGTGTGCCTTATACCTAAGCCTGTATGTAAGAGTGAGGCTTAATGTATATAAGCATGTCATTATCCAAGCATTACTTTTCACATAGAAATTCCTCTGTTATATGATGGCTTATAAGTACTTAATACAGTCCTTCTTCTCTTACTGAATATCATTAGGTTGCCCTTGTCCTCACTCCTGTTCACAGGTTTGGCAGTCGAAAACTAGATTATTGATACCTCTAAGGGATAATATGAGTTTTGACCATACCCAGAAAATGAGGCTGGGCTACCTTTTGAAAAAGGAACCCTCGTTATTTATCTAGGGTAGCAATCACTGTGCGAGAAGAGGTGGGGGAATAAGCAGTGAGTTGGAGAGGATAGCTCATTCAACAAAGATATGATGAATGTTGTTATTTAGTTGTAGAATTAGTATTATATTGATGGACACATCTTCTTCCCTTTAGGAAGACAAATGTATTGCAACAGGATCTGAAAACAACATGCCAGAGGTACTATAAGAAGAGTAGACATAGTGAAAGCAATGATTCTGTGGAAAAGGAACCCTTTTTCAAGCTTTCAAAACTAAGGCAGCACCATGCAACTGCAACTGAAAACAAATGTAGCAAAAGTTGGGTTAAGTCATGGAAAGACAGGCTTCATTTTGCCAGCCTTCCTGTGTATGACTTTGGAAACTGGATTCCTTATGCTTTAATGCACTGGCCTTGCTTTGGTACAGGCTGTGCTCTGGCTCAAGTTGTCATCAAATCGCAGGAAGGTAATACTCAAAATCAAATCTGAAAGTGTAAGGATTGCAACCTTTTAGATAGTAAAGAAAACTGCCTGTGCATGGCTGACAAGAATTATAAGTACCCAGGTACATAATGCCTAGCTAAGTCTGATTTCCAATCAACTGAAAATCTTATAACTTTGTTGGTTGGATTGATTGAAGAGGTCTGACAATTGACTGTATTGCAAAAGATGGCAAATGGTACAGCTCCCCATAAATTTAGTATAGAAAATACTTACTGAAACAACATGAAAGCACCAACCCTCCAAAAGTACCCAACTCAATTTAGGAGTGCATTAGGATACATTTTGCAAAATTTTGGTGTTCTGTATCCATGGCTAATGTGGAATGGTGACGTAGGAGAAATGTACAGCTTCTTACTGTGAGTCACAGAAGGTGAGAGAAATAAAGTTTTTGGATGTAATTTCTGAATTCCCATGATAAATACGCTATCTGGAGAACAAGGTTTTGGTTTCAAGTTCCATTTGATGATTTTTTTTTTCATTCAGGTGAAGTGATGTTGGTAACACAGAGGTTGGATGCAAGATATGATTGGCTGCCATCACCTCACAATTTGATTCACAAGGGTGCTCATTATCGTATTGCCTACTATGGAAATGCTTGTCACCCTAAATCTGACTGGAAGGAAGAAAACAGTAATGGTGTCCATTACAAAACACGCAAAGATCAGAAAACAAGAGCCCAGGAAGGGAGCATTGCTTTAGTGTCCCCTGGTGGAGACTGCTCTTATTTTACAAAGGTTACAAGAATGAATTTTTTTGGGAACATTAATTGCCATTTTGTTTAAGCTTAACTGGCCCCTCAAATCTATTTATTTTTTATTAGAACTGGAAATTTATCTTTTATAACCTTTAAGGTCATCAAGTCCCTGTGATTCTTATTAGATGACGACTTTGCATGTAGGTAGTCAACCAGATTTTCTTGATTAGTTAAACCTTCTCAGTTGGGAGTGACTAAGGCAGAATTAATTTTTCCTTACAATTCCCATACAGTTTGGTCAGTAGGGTGTTGAGAAGAAAGAATATATTAATTAGTGGATATTGTCTGATTTAATACCCCATTATCAGAGCTAAAATTGTATCAAACATAGTGCAGATAGTGCACAGAAGGAAATTTAGATCTTGGAAGTGAAAGGGTTGATTTCTATTGATTTCAAAGTCTGCATAATGCAAGGGTCTGCCAACATTGTGCTGTTTTAAGTCTCTTTGAATAGAAATGTTGTTAACCTAATTTTCTCTCTTTAGATTCACAATATGAACAAGGTTGGAGTTAAAGCAGTTTTGATCTATTCTGAAGAAGATGCACCAATTAAAGAAATTAGTTGCAATGGTCATTACTGCTTCAAACCTCTTAACACACCAGCATCAATGATTTCACACAGGGATGGTATTCACATCAAGCACTTGCTGAGTGCTAAAATGAAGATTTATGTTTCTTACCAGTTTACACCTCAAGAAAATTTTTTCTTGGGTATTGATGGTCAGGGAAAACTGGCTGAAGTAGGTTTGTTTCTGTTTCCTTCAATGAAGTTCATGGCCTATGAGGCAAAATGGTGAGTTTGTTATTCAATGACAAATTGTCCTACTGCATTACATTTATTAATTTCACTAAAAATGTATATAATTATCAATAAGTTGAAACTTATTTGATGTCTTAGACTAGTAACTAGCACAAAAAAAAGAACACGTTAATCAGGTCTGGGCAGGGGTTTTGGGTATTTGGTATGTGGTTTGTAGACAAGAGTCAAGAACCTTAGGCAGTATTAGTATTAGGTGCTGAAGGTTTTACAATTTCAATAATAACTTAAAGGTACATGACTGTATGCTTGTATCACTGGCATCTTGTGGGGAAAAAATGGGTATATTACTTTTCCACTGTAATGGGAGTATGAACCCTGTTAAAAATGATAAGTTTCTTAAAATGGTTATTTTGCCATGTGATCTCCTTGGTGACTTACCCTTGAGAGATGAATTACTTTTTAAAACTCATCTCATTCCATCAGGTTTAATTACAAAACAGATTTGGTCCACAACTTGACTGGCAGTGCAAAAATAATCCATGTCTTTAACCATACCTTGATGGAAGGAAAAACTGGTGCGGTGAGAACTATCAGCCTTCCACCACTTGAAGGTCAGTTCCTGCAAATTTCTGAAATAATCAGTGCATTATAAGGGCTGTGGTCCAGCAGCTCCTGGTGGCCCCTGGTGCATTCCTTTTCTCCTGAGCAACTTGGGAATTTTTGTTTTTCCATGGGTGCTGCAGGGTGCCCTGGATTTCACAATTTCATAGCAGTGGACTCCCTTTAATTTTCTTTAGAGCACAGCATTTTGTGGCTCTAGTGCCACGCATTTTCCATACCAAACTTGAAGAACATGGCTTCATTATCTCCAGAGATACAGATATAGACTTTTACATATTATGTGCACGATCCTCACAGTAAAGAGCACTATTTAAGCAATAGTGAAAATCAGGCCTGATAAAGTTCAGGCCTGTACGGGATTCGAACCACTGACCTCTGCGATACTAATGCAGCGCTCTACCAATTGAGCTAAGCCAACTGGGAGCAGGCCATCAAATTAATTCAGCATAAACCTGTAAGATGATAAATCAAACACAACGAATATATGAAATACATATATCTGAACTGCTAGTTACCTTTTAGTGGAAAAATTTATGAAGTTGTCACTTGCCTCTTTTGTATGATACCCAGGCTAACCGTATTCATTCCTAGTGAGAGAGGGCATCTTTTTAAATGAAGTTTGTGTTTCCTACCTATTTCAAAAACCAAAGTCAAGGCTGATAATTGATAATTCATGAAATTATGGGAAAACTGAATCAATAATTGTTTTATTATACATTTTGTTACACAATCTGCAAATGAAGATACTTTTGAGTTTGCAAAAGTTTGAGTACACTACACGGATGATGGGCTTGGAAATTAGGCAGACTCGGCACCATGACCCAATATATTACATGCATGCAGATATTACATGCATGAGCTGTTATCATCATGTTAACTTCACATGCTATTGTATATCGATTTAATGCTCTCAAACAATCAGATTTTATCTTTTGTATATTCTTTTTAGACCCATCCTATATTCCGTCCTTTTTTTTCTGTAGAATTACAGATGTACAGAAATGTAGAACTGGACATGACCTTGTATTGCCCCGGTAAAAGTGACTACTCATGCCCTCACTGGGATCACGTTGTTCACCTCACTGTTTGTTGTGATAAAACTAGTCCACTGTGTGGGGAGGAGTTGGGCCGCTGGATAACGCCTTA
Organism: Stylophora pistillata; assembly: GCF_964205215.1. NCBI lineage: Eukaryota > Metazoa > Cnidaria > Anthozoa > Scleractinia > Pocilloporidae > Stylophora > Stylophora pistillata. Next base: position 10,733,265 of record NC_142530.1, read on the forward strand.
CAGGAGGTGAAACGTGCGGAAACTATGTTCCCGATTTCACATTCTTTTCAAGAAGCAGTATCAGCGATGAAAATGAGTTTCATAAGAACTTGTATAACTCTAATATCCAATTTTCAAGGTGCTCTTGATTCAATTGAAAAGTTAAAAAATGTAGTTGTAAACACTACATCAAATCTACAGTGAATTTATGAAATAATATAAGTTATAAAAATGCGAAAGTGCATACATTGTGGGCTGACTCGGAGGATTTTAAAGTAGCTCAAAGTAGACGGACAAATTTTGACGCGGCACAAGAAATGGAGTCTAGAACACAAAACCGAGACCTTGTGATAGATTTCGGAGGAAAAACCCTAACTATTTCTCTGTCGTCTATTGAGTATTGCTTGAACTTTTTTTTCTAATATATTAGGTAATTGCCTTCTTGTTATATTTTCTGCAGCACTGTGATGTTTTACTTTGCTCTACTTTTTCAGGTCTGTAGGGCGTTGGTTGACAAACATCACACCATTGCTACCTCTGTTTACATCTGAAACCTGTACTTTACAAATGAAACATCCTTTCTGGGAGCGAGCTTGGAAGCCTTCTCTTGATATCAGGCTGTCTGATCATATTAAATGTAAGTACGAATATCAAACGTGGGCCTTAACCATAGCCTCTTTTTGGAAAGTACTTTATCACTACAGCTTATTAATAAGTTTTCCCTGATAATTCACCGCACCTGGAATCACAGGTGAGAGAAAAGCTGTATTAAAGGCGACGGCACTGCATGTCTCTAGTGTTGGACATAGAAAAAAATGTAAATGACGAGTAGATTCGAACCGTAGGCTCAGGCCTCTAACACCGCGCTACAGCGAATTTATTCTCGCGCCAGGCCATGTAATAGGTTCATATGAGACAAGTCCCTTGCATACTGTTAGCGTAAGAAGTGTTGAGAGCTTTTTTGTTTTGTTTTGGGGAGACAAAGTGCGAAAGAAGATAAATTTCGATCTTAGTTGTCTTGATTGTTAGGTAAAGTAAGATCTTTAACATTTGTCACAAGCTTGGGACATTAGACTACGAGCAGTCCCTTCTTTTCGGCGAAGTCCGTCGCACAAGTCTACAAAAATCAGCGAAAAAACATTAAATTGATGTCGATGCGCCGCGGGAGCGCCCCATTCACAGAGCTCCCGCGGCGCAACCACGTTAAATTTTTTGGACTTCTGCGACGGACTTCGCAAAAAAAATGAAGGGGCTGCTGTTAGTCTATAGGGACATAGAAAAATTCGGATTTTCTCGTTAGGATTCCAACCTGAATACGGGGCGTCATACGGAGGTGTGATCGTCTTACAACTTGGGGCTCCTTGATGATCTCCCTTCAACGCAATTCTTTTTGCCGTCAATTCTCATAAGAGCTTAATTTTTAACCCAAAATTATCCAAAGAACCTCAAATATTTTTGAGAATATTACAAAATCTTTAGGAAGCTGGATGCGGTTCGTATTTTGTTAATGGTTAGGTTTGGATGAGGGAAGTAGCCATAAAAGTGTTGAAAATAACTGAGATTGTTTGCTATGTCTTTAGTCTCAACACAGGCATACAGTGCACGACAAGAGGATCAATACAATGTTCCCTTCAAGATTATCAAACTCTTCAGGGGTGGTAAATTTGACAAGAACTACAATAAAAAATATCACACTCGTATTATCAGAATCCCATCTGAAACCACTCAAGTTAAACTCGTAGCCACAATTAGTGGACATGGAAGTGACAACAATGGTTGTGCAGAGTTCTGTGTTACATCCCATCACTTCATTGTAAACGGACATTCAAATGTACAAGTGTTTAAAAACGCTGCCACAGCCATGGGCTGCGCCAACCGAGTGAGTGATGGAGCGGTGCCAAACGAGCATGGAACATGGCTGTATGGGAGGGATGGGTGGTGCTGTGGAATGGACGTGGTACCCTGGGTAGTGGATATCACAGAACAAGTTCGCTTTGGAGATTATAAAAACAAAGTCAAGTATTTTGGTTGGTTTAACGGTACTGACCCCCACCCTGTCAGGGATCCGGGAGATATAGTCATGCGGTCCCACTTGGTTTTTTACAAGTCTGTGCAGGATCAATTTTCCGACGGAGTTTGATGTTAATTTTAATAGGGAGTTTAAGCAAATCACTACGGCTGGCGCTGCTACGGCTACCGGAAGTAAAATTGTCCAGAAACGAGTCATTGCGCATGTCAGTGGTTCCCATCCAGCCGTAGCGGGAAATCCTTCTACGTGAGTGGGAAGGTTTCGGCGTAGTCTGTGGTACGTGAACTTATCTCGCTTCTTTCTTCGCTTTATACATTCTCCTGAGCAATTTTAACTATTGAAATACACTTAACATCTTTAAAAATAGCTTATCGGGAATATTTATCAAGCTTGCTGTCCCTTACCGAGTGAATCTGCCTTTATTTTTGCCGCCGGGTTTGTCGAAGGATCGAAGCAGTGTGCACATGGAGAACGCAGCGAACTCAAAGTGAAATGCGTAGGTAGAAAGTCTAACGTTTCCTTTTCAAACCTCAAAGACTACTTGAAATTCAAATAGCTGAGGCCAAGGAATGACGAGGGTTATGAGGGACCGTGTAGAAACTTTGCTTTGGTGTTTATAAGCTCCAAACTGGCAATTTTACAACACGTAAGCTCAAATATTTTAATTCATTCATTCACTGTGCACAGGATCGCTTACAATTTTTTTTCCAAACGTTGGAATCCCTCGTCCCTTTCAACGAAGTCATTTTGAGTTTTTAGACGTGCAATAAACTACCGCGAAGACGCTTAATTTATTGGTTTTACACTTCTCAGCCGTACTAGGTTTGTAGTTCGCGTTGCTTAAAGTTGAATTTTGGCGGGCTAAGGCGACGTACTCTCCCCAAGCCTCGTCAACCACGATAGCCGTAGCAGCGACAGCCGTAGTGATTTGCTTAAACTCCCTAATATTACTGCTACTGTACCATATTATTTACGGTTACCATCTATAAGTTTTGAAGTCTTTTAATTTTATCAATAAAGAGTATGTTTATTTTCAATTTGTACAATACTATTTACTGTTAGCATGTACAAGTTTTGTAGTCTTTCAATTTTAACGGTAAAGAGTCCGTTTATTTTCGATTTGTCTTTCCCAGTCGTACTTGTTAGACAACGATTTGATTTCCCTTTACAATCATTCTGTGTGAAACCTCTGAACAGTTCTATGAAAATACATAACGGCTTTTTATCAAACCTGTGAGCCTGCCCTAATGAATCTTTGGATTGGTTTGTATCGCTGAATGTCCCAAACTCCATACCGTAAATACTGCGCTGGTCTAAAATTCAAATGCAATTTGCAATCCTGTTCTAGAAAGGACACTTAAAACAATCGTCCAGAGACTTAAAAGAGACTTAAAAGATACTTCAACGCCGCTGGCCCTAGTCCTGCCAACCACCTTCTAACCGTCGAGTGACATCCAATTTCATTAGGAACAAGGCGTAGCCACGAGCTTAAAAAGTTCGTTTTATTTGCAAAAAAATCACTTGTGTAAGTTTTAGTTTCATCAGTGATACAGACTGTGAATTCGACGAACGTACATGACCTGTATACGCCGGAGAAGGGTCAAGCCCTTGAGTGTTCTATTTCTTCTCCAAATATTTCCTACCCTACTTAATTGAGAACAATTCTCACTTTGTTTATATGTACATTTAACTAAAACTAAGGTAAGTTTTAATTTTGAATACGAGCCAAAAAATGGCCTACACCATAAACGATGCAAGATATGTTTTGCAGATGAAATAAATAATCTCGAGGAAGTACTAATTCACACTTACAAACAATCACTAGCGGCCATTCCTAAATTCATATTTTTAGTTCATTAGCCCAGTTTCAAAGTGGATTTATTCTTGTGTCCTGTCTGTGGGCCACGCCCTACAAAAGCTTGGTGCTGAGCGGCCTCTGCCATCCTGTCAAAGGAACTAGAGTAACCAAAAAAAATTCCAACGATCAGTTGTTTTCCTGAAGGATTCAAAGGCGTTGGCTCAGTATTTCTACTTCTCCTATAGTTAACAAACTGCACATTTTTTGTGTGTCAACCAGAATTCAATTGCAGAATACAGCTAAGAATCACTGCCTTATTACTTTCGATTGGTACAAGTAGGTCGTAAAATTAGCTTGAGGTGCAAGCCAGTGAGTCAATGTAAAACCGCCTTGACACGAATGCGAGACGATGCATTAAAAAAATTGTCTGCCTTTCAGCTGTTTGTAAAGTGTTGTGAAAATAGATAAAGTTTTAGTAAACAACAAGTATTAATAATTTCGTCTGTTGGTGTTGCTTAGGGATCAGAAGAAAAGTAGGTGAAATTAGAGGTAAATTTGTTGTAGGTGTTAAGACGTATATTTCCTTCTTAATCAATGGAACAGCATGTTGGTTCGCTCCGCTACTGTACAAAAGCTAACAATGCTTGCATGCCTCGGACGGGCTTAAAATACTTCATGGGCACATTTAAGACCGCAAATGTGTTTACCCTCTGAGCGTCTGTTCTCTGATCAAGTCCCTCACGGCCTGAGAGGTTCGAGCTGCATCACGGTTCTATGAATGACATTATTACGACATTATCACTGGAGATAAGTCAAAACATCGTCAATGATAATACAGAAAATTTTTAAAGGAATTGGCACAACTCACCAGTCTCCGAATTTCATCTTTTTCTGCATTAACCATTCTACTTCGCTCATCTTTAACTTCAATATCTTCTTGAATTTCTCTTTTCCTTTCTTCGAGAGCTTGTTTTACCCTGCAAAATGTTCGAACTTTGTTACATCGAATTTGGACAGTCTTTGGGTAAGCAAGAAATGGTTTCACGACAACCTGTCTTCAATTCAGAGGAGGTGTCTGTTTCTTCAAGATGTTTGCTTACGCTTCTGGTGAATACTGAAATGCAGGCACAGGTTAACTTGATAACTATATATCTTAATCGTACACCACAAATCGGGAAATTGTTGCAAACACAACGTGGGCAACAATATGTTTCGGTAATCAGTTGGGAAAGCAAATTTTTGGGTTCAAAAAGGAACATCACCAGAAACATCTTGAAGTGGGGACAACAAACTGTATTAACGGGTCGTTTTTCGATATCCTTTAACAGATCTTTTCTGTAATGTCATATTACCTTACTAGATTTTGCTGATGTTCGTCTTTCTCAGCGGCAAGTTGTGATTTAACTCTGTGCTGTTTAGAAGCTATTACCATTTTTGCAGTACCTTCAGCTTGCTTGTCTTTCTACAAAACAAACAAGGTAGGTTACGTTAATTGACTTACATTCGTATCTGAGAGACCTGAAATTCACCGTGTGTCCTACGGTAAACAAAATTTCAGTTGACGCCTTACCTTGGTATGGTTCACCCTAGACCCCATATAAACCGTTACGAGAATATCTTTTAAAATTTTTAAGCAGAATAAAATCAACCAAAAACGTCATTTCTAATGATAAAATGAGTCTCACCTCTTCCCTGAAAACTGTGAGTTCTTTTCTCCATTCATCCATATCATTTGCCTTCCTCCTCAACTGTTCCTGTTGCCTTTCAATTCGCTCCTCTCTCTTTATCCTGAAAATCATAATTCATTGCTATGTGCAGAATCAGCAATATCATCTCCACACGAAAATTTCCACTTTTCTGTTTTTTGTCTGACTTTACAAAGTTTTACATGCCTTGGTTAGTTCCGAATTCCAGTAACGTACTTGTAACTATGATACTACATGCGTTCTGATCTACACGGTCTGCGTACCACACCCTCAATCTAAGGTGACCGAGTAAGTTTTGGTTGGTTTTAAGTATGTGTCATCAGGTGAGATATACCGGAACTCAGAAGCTGACATTTGGCAAAAGGGAAATAGAGTAAAGGTTTTTATTACTGATTATTATCAGCTATTACATTACTTCCATAGCAACACGGATGACTGAAAGCAATAAAAAAAAAAAGAATGGGAAAAATGACGGCAAAGCAACAGAAAACGGATGATTAACGCATATCAATGAAAACGTTGCGTGCTTCGAAGATAGAGATGAATTGAATTCATACTACATAACACGTTGGGACTCCTTAGAAATCCCTGACTCCGTTCGAGTAGAGTCCATTGACCCTTAAACCCTAATAGTGACTAATCTCTTGTTACTCAATTCAGTATCACCGCCGAATCACACCTTCACGTCAGGAGATTAAGGCAAATGATCATCAAATAAACAAGCTCTTGATCGTTGAACAAATTCTCCTCGTTGGCATCTTAAGAAGTGTATAGAGAACAGTATGGAGAACATGCCTACCGATGTTAGGATATAGAGAGTTAAACAGAATACCCACTGAAACTCAGTGTCTCAACATTGTACTTACCTATTTAACGCCATCTGGTTATCTTTTCGAGTCAGTTGTCTCTGGTAATTCATTACAGCGTTTTGATGTTTAATGGCCACTTCGTGTTTTAGATTCTCTTCTTCTTGGCTGAGAGTCATAAACAAGATAAAAAAGTAGACGCGTGAAACGAAACAAGTTTTGATAATAGTGGCAGCATTCTAATACAGCAGGAACACGGGCAACCTTTCAGAAAAGCATTCCCTTGAACGATCTGTTTATATATATATACATTTAGTATAATTTCAGAGCTGAGCAAAGAGTTTCCAGCAATCTGATTGGTCGAGCGGTTCCTTATATGACGCTATATAAACCGCTCCACGCGGTTTATATAAAATGTTAAAATAAAAAGTTAATAAATGTTACTAAAATGTTATGATTTTAGAAATTTCTCTGTTGTTCAGCTCTGAAATTATACTAGAACAATTATTCGCCTCAGGTTCGGTGAATATTGTCGAATAATCCCCGAGACGAAGTCGAGGGGATTATTCGACGATATTCACCTCGCCTTCGGCGAATAATTGTTAAACATTAACCTTTTTGATCGTCGTTTGGGCCACAAGAAGAATACAGAGGATTAAGCAAATGGTACAAAACTTCTATGTACCAGCAACACAAGCCGTTTCACAAGCTGGCATAAGTGACAATGCAGCTGTTGTAACAGTTTGCATTGCAGGACAATTTTACCGATTGCCTTGTTTGTGATGTGTACTGTGATGTGTACTGTGATGTGTACTGCCACTGACCTTAACTGTTGAACCAATTGTTTTCTCGTATTAGTGTGTCTGGTTTTCACACTGTGATTCCGACTTTGAACTTTCTGTTGTAGAAAAGTGAAGAAATAAAGTGTAAGTTGGTGACGGTTCTCCTGATTAAAGATACTTTTACGTTAACTGAAAGTACACTGTCCATGAATGAAAAATGTTCACGATCCATACTTTGGCGTTTGGAAATGGTCAAAATATTCATGTGGCAAAGGGCAGTTCCCCCTTAATCATGTCTACGAGAGAAATAAGTTACAATTGCAACACTGTGGAACTTCTTGAAATCGTTGGCAAGAGGCAGCTCGAGAAGTCCTCCTCAAAGCGAAAACTCTTGTGATCAATGTTTGTGTAATTGGGCAAAAAACCACAGATAAACTCGTGGCAATTCAAAGTTACGCATGAGGGTGTCCATGGAACTAACCAAGTGTTCTTGAGCAGATAAATGATTCCTCTTCTCAAAAGCGGTTTTATGTTTGTCTAAAAGATTAAGCTGGCTCATGTTGCGATGTAATTCGTCTTCCCTTTGTTTCTGCCACATATTTTCTACCTGCAGCAACAATGATATAAACAAATAAATATAAAAATACGTGGATTGGGAATGTTGACTGAAAATAGTCATTAGATTTGTATAGTGGCATAATGGCTGTTATCTCTACCTGCTTCTGTTTTTTCTCGGTTTCTTTGATTTTCTTGGCCAGCATTTTTGTACCCTGGAGTTTAAAAGAATTAAATTAGTAAACGACTAGGAAACCTTTACTGCGCATTTCCAATGAACCAAAAACAAGATTATCATAACTAACCATTAAGACAAGGGAAAATATTACCAGGAACCAGTGAGGACCTAATATCCCTTTACATCTATACATCAGCATGTGTATTCTCCACAGTTTTGTCTCCGGTATAACAACGAAAATTTCTCAAATAATCAAGAGCTTTTTTAGTGAGCGGTCATTTTTTTTACTGCCACGACCTTCAGCCGGATGTGATACGGTAAGGAAAAATTAGATGCCAGTGACTCCTACGGTTTGAAGGGTTCAATTGAAGACGAGAAAACTGACTGTAGTGCAGGGATAACAGGTCACGAATTGTTTTGATTCGAATTCTGATTGGTTGATAGGGCGGGACGAGTTTTCAAGATCAGTCACAGATCATAGTTTATTTTCAACTCACAACAGAAAATATCATGAGATCTGAAAATAAGAAAACAACTACGAGAAAGGGGGTAACTTTCTCAAGACAATGTGGTGCTGCGTCGGTCGGGGTGTTACAAGATAATTTGGTTTTATCAAATGAGTTAATAGTAAATTGGCCATCGTGAAGAGTTTCTCAAGCTGACATTTCCAGGTTCAGCCCTTCGTCAGCGCGTACAGAGGATCGACCGAGATTTTGTTACACGTACATGATCGTTGCACCTGCTCTTAAGTTCTTAGCTGTAAGTTCTTCTTCCCCCTAAAAACTTCAGTTTAAAATTCTGGAAAAGTATGTTTAAATTAAGAGGAAATGTGAGTCGCTGTAAGTTTCTATAACCTCTTTCTTTGGTAAAATTTACAAATACAATCGCTAACACATTATTGAGGGTTGCTTTTACAAATACAATCGCTAACACATTATTGAGGGTTGCTTTTACAAATACAATGGCTAACACATTATTGAGGGTTGCTTTTACAAATACAATGGCTAACACATTATTGAGGGTTGCTTTTTTACAAATACAATGGCTAACACATTATTGAGGGTTGCTTTTACAAATACAATGGCTAACACATTATTGAGGGTTGCTTTTACAAATACAATGGCTAACACATTATTGAGGGTTATTATTGAGGGTTGCTTTTTTACAAATACAATGGCTAACACATTATTGAGGGTTATTATTGAGGGTTATTATTGAGGGTTATTATTGAGGGTTATTATTGAGGTTATTATTGAGGGTTATTATTGAGGGTTATTATTGAGGGTTATTATTGAGGGTTATTATTGAGGGTTATTATTGAGGGTTATTATTGAGGGTTATTATTGAGGGTTATTATTGAGGTTTGCTTTTTTAGTACTGACCCTGATTTGTTCTTGTTTTCTTTTCTCCATCTGCCAGGCGCTGTCCCTCGACAACAGCCTCTCAAGTTGATCTTTTTTCAACCTTTGTTCATTTCTTAGTCTTCTTGCCCGCACTTCAAACTAGAATTGTCCAAAAAAAGTCGTTTTGCGTAATTTTTGTTAAACGGAAAATGTTTACATTCACATTTTGTGAAATTCATGCTAAAAATATCAACACAAAAGATCACTAGACAACAATATAGCGTGTTTTTTTTTGGTAGAAAACATTGTACAGTGTGTTTCACTGACTTGTTTAGCATCCTTAGCTTTATAAGTGTCCCATATTTCAGCTTGTCTCTGTTGCTGTCGAGCTTTTTTCAGTTGTTCTTCTATTTTTCTTTGTTCGTCCCACTCTAACTCCAACATCAATCGTTCCTTACGAGATCTCTCTTCTTCTTCATGTCTGGACATCATTAAATTCACAATACGTTGATCCTTCACAAAAACAAACAAACAACAAATAAAAAAAGACAAAGAAATATCATAAGTTCATAAGAAATATGAAATATCATATCAATTCATAAGTTACCGTGCATGGTTCTTTTTGGATATGTTAGAATATCTGTGAAGCACAACATGTACATACGGATAAACGCACAGTCACCGCAGCAGGAAATAAATAAACTTTAATTCACATTTTTCGTAGTTGTAGAGACACCAAAAGGTGACAAAAAAATTCCCCTAGACAAAACAACTGATGAAGAATCCACTCCATATCATACTATGAAGTGCTACTAACACGTTAAGTTTATGAAGACATACAAATGATACATTTTACAGTGTTCTAGTTATTGACAAAGGCCGTTTACGAGTTGTCAGAACCCTCACTTTCAAAATAAGGGTGGCTGCAAAACTTTTATGGTGAAAATACGATACTTTTTCAGCTGCATATGAGAGCAACAAAGCGTTGCCCTCTTTATGAAACAGAGGCTTGGCAATCCCTAAAAAGGCCTAATAAGCTGATCTATGATTCCGTAGTTTCAAAATTGTGGCTACCTTTTCAGACAAACCCTTTCCACTTGATGCACTTGGCACTGAACGTAACAAGTCGATACTATCCATAGAGGCTGTTCTCTTGATGAGCGAATTGGCTCTTTTTCTGAAGGATCCTGCAGATGAGGGTTTCTTACTTGTTCTCGGTGAATGTCCGTGTGAATAAACAACACTTGCAGACCATGTCCTCTTGGCCTCTGCCTCAGTCTCTGAGTCAGAGCTCTCGACGTAATTCACACTACCACCCTTAGGACTTACAGGACTACGACTCTTTGGACTTGAAGCGTACCGAGTCCTGTAAAGAATTGACAGACCATGCTTAGTTATAGTTATTCAGAAACAGATAGGTTTAAGGCCAGGTTTGCTGCAAACAGGAATAGCAAAATTTGCATGTTATTTCACTTCCTTACCTCAGTCTGATCCTTGAGGTGATTCCTCAGTATTGCATTGCGCATCCTATACTGCGCACAGAAATCATGCAATCAGACGAATAAGCGCGCGCGTAGTCGGAGAACACGGTATTGTTTTCAATCAGTGAGCCAGGTTAAGTGATGCAATGGTCTTTAGCTCTTAAACGAGCACGGTGTCCTGTATTTTTATTGCATAATTTTGGTGTACAAATTATCCCCATTAAATTGGAGAAATTAAAGTATAAATTGATCGAAAGGAAAAAAAGATATAGGGTAAAGCGTTTATGAAGCACGTTACTTGATGATGCAAATTAGAACCTTGAAAACAACGACTTGGTGATTTTTTCCTCAAATCATATATCAAACTTTTCCATATGCTCGAGACTTTCTACACCAATCTTCTTTCTACATCAATTTTTTTTAATTGTTACTTTAAAACCCTTTTCTTCCAGCTACCACAAAATGTACCGTGAATCGATTAATTAACGTGCACGACTGCTACCAGTAGAGGCATAAATGGGGTAAGACTGGCCCACCATATCTCTTAAACAAGTACCGTGACTTATCGTTTTTATTGTAATTTTACAAACAGACGTTGGTGGAGAACATTTAAGGAAAGTTAAAAAAAAATTTTTAACATCTTTTTTTTCTGAGGCAGAAGTACATCTGAAAATCTAACATATAAGTGGAAAATATGCCGTAAATAAGCCCCTTCAGGCAATCAGGCGGCTTGTATGTTGGCTGATAATGTCCAGGGCTGAGAGACCGTCCAAATAATTAAAATTTGACCAAGAAGCATTGCTTTATGGGGAAATGCGAAATTAATGGGTGGGTCATACCGGTAGTTATAAGTAACATTCATTTCCACAGCAAGTAGAATAATTATATCTTTCCACATTGTTACATATTCAAAGAGCTCAAAGGCAGATAGTAGAACCTCAATTCTCTTTCCGCCATTAGCTTAATACTAGTTTCTAAATCTGTCTAGTTTCTTCCATTGGGGCAGGGCTTGGCCTAAGAAGGCAATGAAGTACCATGTATGGGGTATCTTATCAATCTAACTGCAGCCACCACTGCTTAACTTTTCATTTCTCAACATTTCTAAAAATAGAACTGAACAGTAAGTCTCTCATACACTATTAAACATTAAGTAGAGTTTGCAGTAGTGATGTTAACAAAATCCTTTTTTCTGTGTTCATGTATGTATTGATTACACCACATAATGGAAAACAACAATACTAACCTGTAGTTTGTTTGCTCTGATGGAGGCTTTGAGGTTTTTCTGTCTATCGCATACATGTTTTCTTTTCCTCTGTCACTCAGTGGACTTGAACCTCTAAAACAAAATGCTAAATTTACTAAATATAACACCTAAAAAAACTGTGTTGCTTTTTAGATCTTAACTTATTCAAACCACAATCAACAACTTACACTGTTTTTGTCCAAAGCTCAGTGACAACTTAGTTGGACTTTCAAATTCTTTAACTGTTACCATCACATTGCCTCTTCTTTCACTGTATTTAAATTGCACCTGTATTTCACTTCAGTTAGCTTTTATTTATAACTCATGTTCTCTATTCAGTCATAATATTAAACAAGTGTTCATTTTATGGTGACAAGCCTGGAATGTATGGAAACATAGCAAGCTTGTCTTCAGTGTGGCAAGTTTGGTAATTGTAACAGCAGTAACATGAAGGACCATGTGCATTTTATTGTCTTAGTACAGTGGTTGTCCAGCAAAAAAAATATAACAATAACACCCTTTATAATTAAGAAAATATACATATTAATTAAGCACACACTCAATCTCTAAATTACACAAATAATAATAACTTGTGCACGACATGTACAGTAGCTAGAGGTGTAAATACAATGAGACAGTAGCTATAGGTGTACACACAATGCGACAGTAGCTATAGGACGGAGTACATACAATGAGACAGTAGCTATAGGTGTACATACAATGAGACAGTAGCTATAGGTGTACATACAATGAGACAGTCCAAACCTGTGATATTTCTGTCTGTCAACGGGAGAAGGTGTCCTTCCATTTTCTTTTTCCTCATGAGATGTTCTCCATCCCTTGTCTAGTTTGTTTTCTGATTAAAGCAAACAATATCCCTTATAAAGAAAAATTCATATTTGATGTATCCAATATGCAGTTGCAGTAAAGGGATCTGAGAACCAAAAAACATCCTAATCTAAAGAAAATAATTTAAACTGCAAATAGTAAAAATGAACCCATCATTAATAATTTTCTATTTAATTTTCATCATCTTTACAATTGTTACTCTGTCTTTCTTAATCATATTTTCAAAACTTTGGGGTGGGTTGGCATAGAAACTCAAACAGGTGTTAAATTTCCTGTCAATATTATTCCCCCCCTAATGTCCAAGTAAGCATCAAAACGCCTTCATTTTTTCCATACCTGTCCAGTAGTGTCAGCACGCTATTAAAAAAAAACTAACTTACAACAAAGCCTCTTACCAGGGCTTAGCGACCTTGATGTGAAATGTCTACCTTGACTGCTCATGGCAGACTCGGAACTTCTTTCCCTAATTATCCTTCCCCTTTCCTCTCTGCAAAGCTTTAATTTTCCTAAAAAGACACAAACAAAAGTTGGATATTTGTACAGTCATGTAACTCAGCCATTTCAAGTGTTGATGTAATGAACCAATACAACTGTCAAGGACAATATATGCCACACACTGAGCTCACAGAATTATTTTTCATGGTTGTATTTTGAAAATAAACAGATGAGTGTATTTTGAAATGTTAAAATCATAACTGGGTCTGTCAGGTCAAATTTTCAGTAAGAGTCTCTAGGATGTGATCATTTATTAATATTTTATATGTAAGTTTTAATCAAGAAAAGTATTACTGAGGGTGTCTTTGATGTCTTCAAACCCCAAAATAACAACCCTTGATGTGGAAAAATTCCACAATCTTAAAATGAGTAAACTTGATGATGATGATGATGATGATAAACTTTATTTATGTGTCAATGTATTTAGCTGAATATGCTAATTGGGGACATAACGTAAATGAATAACCTAATTAATGATAAGAAATAAGCTATAGATTATATAACCTAAGAGGTACAAATTATGCACACGAGGCAATTGTTACCATTTATCAGTTTGGTAAGATCCTTATGCCTAATATGAAATTTAACCTAGAAAGGCTACTAATTTCTGTAATGTTTTTTTTTCAGTTTGTTCCATAAAAATGGTCCAAGATATCTAAGAGAGTGTTTACCATACAATACAGAATTAAACCTAGGAATTAATATAAAAATTTTGATTTCTAAAGTTATATTTACAAGACTTAGGACTAAAAATATCACAAATAAAATCAGGAACTAGTCTATATTTAACCTTATACATAAGTATAACTATGTCTTGTAATCTCCCATTAAGAAGGCTAGGTAGTAACTTTTAACATGCATTTAAACATCTCTCCATCCACAATGATTTCATACAGAATATACTGCCATCACTGACCTTGTACAGTGTAGGAACTTGTTTGAAATTTGCATTTGATGCCACTTAGAGCTTTGCATTGGATGCTTCAAAATTGTTATTTCTCTTGAACACTTACATTTGTTGGCCTTTACAACTACAATGCAGTTTGAATTTCAACTATAAAAATTACAAATACGTGTCTTCTGCATTATCTGATGTGCATTAACTTTTGCAGATTTTACATCAACCACACAACATGTATCAGGTACTTCATCTTTGCTTTCGAAGTCAGAATGCATGCAGATCAAATGAAAAATGCAAAAAGTAAAATACACCCATGTAAATATGAACTTTATCACCTCACAAGAGTGAATGTCACCATTGGCCTGCTCTAAGCTTGTAAACCAAATCTGTTTTGTTTTGTTTTGTTTTTTTGGTTTTTTTAAGTTTTATATAACCTGCAAACTACAGTAACAAGTATTACACTTACTAAGCCTTTGCCTTTCATGTTCCTGAAACACTTCTCGAACAGCAAGCAGTGGGTAGTCAGTATCATACAAAGACCTGAATTCCTCAACAAACTCCTCCAATGACTTGTGTAACAGTTCTACAGGCTAAGTATCACAGCAAGAAATTACTTTAGTTAGAAGTAAAACTGAGAAATTAAATTAAACCCTTTCACTCCAAGACCTCATTTATTTAGTAACTCTCCTTACTGTCTGCCATTCAATTCTTATGATCTTAGTATGGAGAATTTGGTATTAGATCAGCAAATAATCCCCTAATTGTTGTTTTTCTGTCTCCTCATCACTTGTCTGCTTGATATTCTATCGATATTGTTAGGAGAAACCCTGTCTTGGTCACTCACTGGAGTTAAGGTGAACTTTAAATTAATTTTTTTTTGGCATGGGAGGGTATGTACAGAGAGGTCAGAACTGTAATTCAATTATAATCAATTTTGCTTCAAGCACAGTGTACCTTTATTCCAAACCTTCCACAAGCCTAAAAGAAAAGAACAAAGTTATTTAGCATTATTCAATTTAGCATACTGTTATATCTGAATTATCTAATAAAAATAGTCAGATACAGTCTAGAAAACAGGACCTAATTTATCTATGACAAAACACATTTACTACAATTTTATAAAAATAGTATAAAATTTTGAGTTGGGTGCATTAATTTTTTCTTTTTTGTCTTTCTAAAATTTTGGAAGAATTATATTTGCAAATCCATTGATATTCTACAATTAAATACACAATTACACAAAGTTACTCTTAATAACAATCTAAAATGATATCATAACTTGAGGAAGACTGTGCTCATGATACAAAACATAAAATTACAAAGTCTTGCTACATGTTGCATTCAACCATCTTCAAAATAGTATCATTAGAAAAATTTACACCATTGATATCCATTTACAAATTTACTCTCCTTTGAAAGGAGTTCAACAATTAAATAAGTCTGTGGCTAGGAGAGAAGATAAGGGTCTAGGTATCTCTAAACAACACAGTGGTCAATAATTTCTGACTGGAGAGGACAGTATCTCAAGTTTGAGTTATGTGACACAATCTTACCTCCAGAGACCTTGGACTTGTCAAAACATAACGACTCTGTTGTGCTGCAGGTTCCTCAAAATTAAAAAGATCAAGATCAAGATCTGCTTTAGATGTTTGAGATTTACCTGCCAATCAGAAATTAAAAAAAAAAAATTACACATTTTCAATCAATCACTGATCTCTCAAATATTTTAAAATTTTACAATGTAATACTAGACAGATACAATATAATGCTAGACATAGTCATCCAAGTCATAATAACAATGTTATTTTTCCAACTATTCTGTCACACAATAATTATGCTAAAAAGAATGAGAATCCAAATTACATGAACTGTATTGCTTCGATGAAATAATGATGGTATTCCCTGTGGTCCTTAGCATTTGGAGTTACTTTTTATAGCATCAGAGATAAAAACAAGGCGATGATCTCACTTGGATGGAATTTCAAACTATATTTAATTATTATGCACCGCAGTGGCTTTTCTACATAGAAAGCATATGTTGTGTTAAGAAAACCACGCCATAAAGTCAAATATCATCCATTAGATGTGACTATTTGATTTTCTCCACTTACCGGCGAATCTATCCAAACAAGTAGACCCGTTCAAATCCATGTTTTGCAATGTTTAGAATGTTTGGCAATCAAACGTAACTGACCAAACTTGATCGTTCTTTTCACCGTCTCAAAATGGACTCATTGTACCGCCGTTGGATACAGAGTTTTAAATATAATTCAGATCTAGTAACGAGAGGGTAAAAAAGCTGATAAATAAACTGAATATGTACCTTTGTCAGTTACACTTGGCTCAAATAATGTTTCCCAATCATCGTTTGTACTACTGTCAAGACTCCGCTCCCTCACTGAGGAAAATTTTCTTCCTTGACGCTCCCTTGCCATGATCCTTTCTTCTGATCTTATTACCCTTTTTAAAAATGATGGTAGTTACATCATGTACAGTACCATTCGGCGATCTCTTATTGCCATGTTGTTCAAAATAAAACCTCTCACTGCATTGTTTAATTCTAACTTCCCTCGTTCGTTGACCGCAAACTAGTTACCAGTTTTTCTCAAAATCCCAAGTTAAATCCACTGATCGTTGTAACGAGGCTCACCTTGCTTCTAGACATCTACATCTATTTTAATACCCTTCAACGCTATAACACATCAAGAAGAGACTAGACTCTTTACCTTCAGTGCACAGGAGAAAACTATGAGTTCTGCGGGAGTTCCATCCAGTCAGAAAGTCCTGCAGTTATACCGGCAAATTCTGAAGGAAGGAAGGTCACTAAAATATACAGATTACGAATTCTTTCGAAGATCAATAAGAAGGGATTTTGAACGACAAAAAGATGAGGTGGAAGCGAAGGTTATCAAGGAACAGTACGAGGTAATTTTTACACCAAAATCTCAGTTTAAAATGGTCGTTTTGAAACTTCTTTGGTGGAAGGAGGTGGTTTTTATTATGGGGTCTTCGTTTATGGAAATCGTACGAAAGGGTGTGATCTCAAAAACATTACATTTGCAGAAACCATAAGCTCTAAAAACCTCAAATCTAAAGATGTTTAATTTTGGATATCATGATCTGTGTTGTCTCTTCCCACACGCACTGAAGATGTTCAGAGTCCCAAATAAAAAGTAAAGCATACAAATCCAACCATCTTCGAGCAGAAAACCTATCGTAAAATAAATATAGAGAAGATATACCTGGTTTCCCCACAGCTAATTCAATGTTGAAATTTTTTCAAATATACTTTAATGGGCTTTATATATGAGGAGAGGCTGTGCACTGTACAGGAGATGGATTATGTTTTCTGCAGGTACTCTTGACCAGTATATCGGTCGATTCATAGGTCAAGAGTCGGTCGATACTTGACTGATGTGTTGGTCCATATTCAGTCCACACTACATTGATTGTCGTTTGATCGTAGGCCAATACTCCGTAGAGACTTGGTCAACATGTCAGTCAAGATTATGGACTATCAACCAAGTCTCGACCGGGTAATCGCCAACTATCAACTGAGTGTTGACTGATTGTCGAGGGAGTATGGACCAAGTGTCGACCGAGTGTCCACTGAGTGTTGACCAATATATTGGTTGAGTATCCACCAAGTCTCAACCAATACGTCAACCAATATATCGGTCGAGACTACCTACAGTAAACATGATCCCAGAACTTCAGGAGATTCTTTTTGTATCCAGGACAATCCTAGATTATGTGGATTATGAAGTATAGCTGTATATTGTTACTGTAATGTTAAATTTGTATCTTTTATTTGTTCTGAGCTGGGTCTCAACAATCTTTAAAAGCCTGTTTAATCCTGAAGGGGTTATCAGAGCTTCTGAAAATAAAGAAAAATTATTTTCAAGTGATTAATTGTATTTAAACTGGCATATGTTGTGTTAAGAACAGGTCATCAGTTTTTTAAGTTTTTGGAGTTGTTTGCACTGTGTAAATTCACTCTCCATTTTAGATTATATTTTAATAGTACTCTATCAAAGTGGGTTCCCAGGGTTTTTACTGTTTTTTTAGGTATTTGTTGGGATTATCTATTAAAATTTTTACCAACTGCATGAAAGGAATTTTTTTAAAAGCAAGATCCAATTAGGAGTACTTTTCCCAATTGATGAGATGTAAGGTTGCATTCTCATTTGAGTTTTTGTTTTTACATTTAGAAAGGGATATATTTTCTAGAGACAAAATTAGGTGGGCTGCAATGAAGGAGATAACATGAAAATTCAGGAATAACATGAAGATGCTGCCTGAGAACAAGTGGCTTGGGTTCCTGTGTCAGGGATTGCTGTGTTGAAAAGTTGTTTGAGGTTTTCGTATTGCAGTCCATGGACTCTGCAGCAGTACGTAAAGGACTCTGAAGCAGTGGCAGTTTACCGAGGACTGTTTGATGTGCAGTTTTATGCCCCTTTTTAAAAATTCTGATGGATGGTTTACAGTGCTAAGTTTATAAGTCCACTAGTGTGTTTGTTTCAGGCATGATTGTTAAGCTCAATGCTTTGCAACTAGATCATTTACAATTTTATTTATATTTTTTTTTATTCTTGTCATGTATGTGTAGTTTTGAACCTTGTGCACCATGGTGAAATGTTAATACATTAAAAGTGCATGTACATGAATTTGCAATAAACACCTTATTCATTTAAATTATTTTTCAAAGTAGTGGTTGTTTTCAATTCTCACAACAATTGGAACATCATCGTATGTTGAACAGTTTGGCCTTCTTTTCTTCTTCACAATTTCATCAACAAGTTTCTTTTTATAAATTTTCCAGTCTCTATCCTCAATGTAACTCTTGAATGCCTGTTTGTGTGTTAGAAATGTTTCACTCATATGCTGTTTCATGGCCTCCAGGCTTTTTCCTCTTTCCTTTTTCATGAAGATGAGTCGACTTATCAGCAGACAGTGTACCTGTTGGACATTGAGGCCACAATTTTTACTCACACATTCATTTTTACTCAAGAACCAGGTCTCTACTAGAACTTAATTAACAGCAATTGCGTTCGTGTTTTAATGATTTTTAACTTACCTACTTGTAAAATTGGACATTCTGTTTCCCCTCACAAAATGAATTCATACAGAAAAGTGCTTATCTTCTGATTTACAGGGAGTTTTATAGAATTTCCATCTTCCTTTCAATCAAATTTGAATTTAATCAAATTTAAACCGCCTCCCAGTTAGCTTAATGGATAGAGCACTGGACTGTTGTGTGGGAGGTCGAGGGTTCGAGCCCCAGCCGGACCAACACTCAAGGTCTTAAAATAATTGAGAAGAATATGCTTCCTTTCTATAACATCAAGAAATGGTTAGATATTCTAGTCTTCTCGGATAGGGACGAATAAATGGAGGTCCCGTCTCCTGCAGGAGGGGTAGGAGACGTTAATTTCCCACACACGAGATTACTGTGTGATGGATGTCCTTCCCTGCAGTGGGATGGGTGGGTTGGGTTTAGGTGGATGAACCTTGTAGGGGACTACATGTCCTATTGTTCTTCTGCCTGTACAATGTACAAATCTTTAGAAAGAAAAAAAAAAAAAGAACCACTCACCCTTCCAACTGAGATAATAAAAGTTTTCTTCAAGTCCTCGCCTACTCCAAAAAAATCTCCCCTGTTTAGTATGTGTATGGTGAGAAACTTTCTGACTACACTTTCCTTTGGTTTGTTCTTGATGTAGTTGTCAGTAAAGTTAATGGGTGGCAGTGTTAGTTTGATTTTGCCAGAGGAAGATTCTTTCTTGATCACTGTTATCTCTCTGACTACTCTACATTTGCCAGATTGAATGAAGTACACATCATCAGCAGGTGTATCCATATTGCCCAGAATAACCTGAAATGAATAACAAATAAATAGTGTTCTATGTTGGGTAACTGTGGAGAACACCTCCCTGAAAAAACCTGTCAGTCAACCATCAGCTAACAGATAACCAAAAGACTACCGACATCTAACCAACAGGTTACCAGTTGGCTTACACGAGTCGGCTGACTGTGGCCTGACGGAAGACCAAGTTTTGAAGGCCTACTGGTAATCTGTTAGTAACCTGTTGGTTATATTTGTCATCAACTTTACACAAGCTTGTGCCCACAGTGAACTTTGGTGGCTCTTTTAATTTGTGTTCCCTGTTTACATGAACGTCTTTTAAATGTTAGTGATTAGGGCAGTGTAGTCATTTACATTAAACTTTTGAATTGAGTTGATGAAAAAACATAATAAAGCACAAAACAGACGTTTGAAGCTAGATATGATGGTAGGTACACTTTGGGTAAGGAACCATGCTGTGAATTCAGTAAGAGGAATTTGATGTTGGCCATGACAGGTGCTAAGTTCATATGTAACACATGCTATAGATGCTCTTAGGATCAGGAAGAAAGACAGAGAAAGCAGCATGTTTCAGGTTTTTATTACAAGAATGCTCTCAAAACTGCCTCATAGCTAGATGTCTCTCCATTCCCCCTTGCCGAAAAATTCATGGGTATGCAAGGCAATTCAAAAGTTTAGTTAAAATGTATCCTTTAAAGAAATATTTTCTTTGGAATCCATTATATATGTTTCAAACAGCAGCACCAAAGCTATGGGTTTTGATACCTGGCAGCATCTGCTTATCAAATATTTCAAGTTATTTCAAAAGCTCAGTTAAAACTTATCTTTGATCGATATTTTATAAGAACTTTATTGTGTAGGCTTGAATACATATCTAACATACAGATTCAGAGATAGATACAATATTTTTCTCATGGTAATTTTATTTTCTGGCATTTTGAGAGCATAGAGACCTTGTATATATGCCCCAATACTTATTATTATTATTGTTATTGTTGTTGTTATTATTATTTTTATTATTTAGAAGGGATTGGGTTGCAATCTTCCCCTCTCAAGCTTTGCATTTGTCAAAAGTCCCCTGCCCTTTCCATTCCCAAGTGTCCACGAAATGCCTGAGGGCAAGGCTGGTCTCACAGCTTACGTAACAGTGCGTACTGTATTGGGAGAAAACTCTCTGATCTTTGTGTGTGCAATTGTGTTTCTGATTTCAGTTCTTGCCCAATCTTGGAGAGCAGGTTGAGAATTTAGTACAGCCAGTTTTCTCTCCCACTCGATCTGATGACTGTTTCTCAGAACCTGAAGAAGAAACAAACAAACTAAAGAGCAAGGCCAATGAGTAACTGGAATAGAGTGCCATACCTGCATCAAACGCATTCTTTTCGCCCGTTGTCTAACTACTTTTTTAAAAACTGCACGTATACTTATACCTTTTTTTTCCATGCCTGGCGGCTTGTGAATCTATCTTTATGTGATTGTAACAAAGATGATTCTGCAGCCTCTCATGGGTATACTTTCCTGAGTGTTTTTTTACGAAACTGATGTGAAGTGTTTCTTCTTTTATTTTTCAGTTTCTTAATTATTGACTGACCTCATCGAAATCAGGCTTGTCAACCCTTAGGAATTCCGAGTTTTCTTTGCATATGATAGTGGCTGCCCTCCTTGTGTTATGAAGCAAAGCAAGCTCTCCAAAAGCATCTCCCTCTCCCATCTCTCCTACAACCTGTTATTGGGATAATTTCAATCGAAAATAAGCCAAAAATCCAAGAGAAAAGGATGACAAGAAAATGATGCATAGTTGACTTCTTTGTCGGTAATCAGAGATTCACTCTGAGGAAGGGCCAATATACATTATGAACACTCAGTTGAATTGATGAAACCAAAGCGTCCTGTATCACCCTACACTAACGCACCACCAAGGTTTCCTTAGAACATTAAGCCCTTTATTTATGTCAGTATAATGTCAGACTTCGATCTTAGGTCTTCAGTCATGTAGACTGAATCAAGGTTTTCCACTCTCCACAGTGTTGGACGAGGAAGTCAAAAATCATTTAAAAAATCGCGCGGAGAATGGGACATCATTGGGGTACCAAGTCAAATAAGGGGTGGGCACATATCCCGGTACTTTGAAACTGAGAGGTTTCTCTTGACAGACCTGTGTATGTTGTTCACCAGTGAATTTGTCTACTTCCATTCTTTCCACCATCACTGAACCGGACACGATAAAATAAAACGAAATACCAACGTGTCCTAAAGAAGAAACAGAGAGGTATATTGTATTGTCTTCTGTCTAGTTCTACTAGTCTAAAAAAAAAAAAAACAGATCTGACTGAAGTTTAAAACACAAACTAAACTCTTGATTATTATATTTTGATTGCGAGAGACGAGAACGAGTCAGAAGTGATTTGAAAACATGAGTCACCCAAATAGCGATAGGCGATTCAATTTTAACTTTCAGAGCTCATTGTTTGCATCGGGAAAAATCGGCCATGTTCGTTTTGAGACGCCAATCAAGGTTTGAGTAATGGTCAATCTGAGTTTCTCAACTTAGTGCCCAATAGCGTGTACAAGTGAAAGAGTACTTAAAGGGCCAAGGTGTCTTTCTAGAAAAAAAAGTTGCCTCTTTGAAATTTGTGAGCGAAGTTAATTGTATCCCATCCCGCAGCATCGAGTGCTTCACTAGATGCCGTATCTTTGGATAAGTTGTAGACAATTTTTGGTGCTCTACAGTGAAGTTTCTCAATTGAGTGCAAAAGATCCGAATTTGTACACGAACCCCATGAAATAATACCATAAGAATCACAAAGACTGGAGCGAACTGGCTGATGGCGCCCCTCGATAAACAGACTGTCCGCGGGACAACTGAAGTGTAGTATTTAACAATTATTCCACGAGCGCGCGTTGGATATGAGATGATAGATAGCCAACGAGGCGAGTAGCGCCAAGTTAGCTATAATCATCTCATATCCAACAAGCGCGAGTGGAATAATTGTTTTATTAAAAAACGTTAAATTAAATTATTAAATTTTCAGCTCCTTTTTAATTTTAAGCTGACATGTACGCTTACCATATTTGTAAATTATGGTATATTGGCTGATATACCATAATGGCTAAGCCAATAAAAAGTCTTGAATTGCATTATCCAATTATCTAGCTTTTAATAATTAAAATTATTATATGGCTGTGTCTCACAAGGACTGGGAACTACCGAATTCACGAATTTGATTGGCTGAAATCAATATTGAAAGTGGTCTAGATTTTCCCATCTAGACTTGCATCTAGATCAGCCTAGAAAAAAAGGTACAAAGAATATAAAAAATTGGCATATAAGACACAGCCATATAATAAACATCTTATTAACCGAGCTAGGTCGGTCTGTATGGGAGAATCTTGACCTCGGTCACTGGTACAGACCTCACTGCGCTCGGTCTGTACTGGCGACCTCCATCAAGATTCTCCCATACAGACTTCCCGCTTGGTTATTAAGAGCTAAAGGATAAAAATTTAACGAGGTTAGTAAATAACCAGGTACTGAAGTGTGTTAGTGAGTAAATGCATTTGTATTTTAGCTTGTACAGCTAAATACATTTGATAGTGAGTGCTTGTACAGCTAAATACATTTGACACTTAAACAAAGTTTTTATCATCATCATCATTATTATTATTATTATTATTATGAGTATGTCTGGAGTAAAGATTCAGAAAAAAAAAGTTAGTTCCGACGTTCCGTTTGTAACCCAAACGGTTATAACATATTTCAGGGTAGAAATGGTTGCAGTGATTTCCGTCTGAGCATGCAAGAGGGTGTGATCAAGAATTTTATCAGTTTATACCTGCAAGGTATGGACCAAGCTTTAGGTGGAGCACCCCTTCCTCCTCCATACCCCTTCCCCCCCTCCCCCCAACGAGAGTCAATTAAATTGTGACACTAACCTTGTTTTATGACCACTCTCCCTCCCTCAAACATGTCGTAGTACACTACTTTGGCGAGTTCTCTTTTGACGTACATGGGATAGCGGGCAAAGCATTTTAACTTTTTCACAACTTGCATGACAACTTCAATTTCCTCTTCGGTCCTGTTCCAAGACTGGGCTCTCAGTGTTTTCTTCACAGCCGGAGATAAACCGCCACAAGACTGGACATCTGACTTAAAAGCTTAAAGATCAAGAAAGGCAAGAGTCTGACAAAACAAATAGAACAACGATGGCAAAATTCACTGATGAATTCGGCACTCTTTTTTGGTGGTTAGTCTCCAGTTTGGTATTTTTTAAGTTACCAAAACGCTTTCAATCTCTGCTCTCTTCGAGGATTTCCCTTTAGTAGTCTGGAAACATCTTAAAAACATATTCCAACTTGAGCGCCATGTTGGACAAAACAAAGAAAACAACGTTCAATTACGTAATCCTGGAGTTTACTCTGTACTCTCATAGATCATAGCCAATGACGAATCGCATGGTGCTAAGTAAACAGTTGATACAGGGTGATGGAGTGGTATTAAAAAGAGGGGGTTTTTGAGCCCGAAATTTTCTTAACTACAGGTCAGCTTACTTACCATTAACGTTGAAACTCAATCTTCCTTCTCCGTCCTCGAGATTCGCAACAAATCCCCGGGCACGGCTATGGTCATCGGATTGACGTACTTCCTATAGCGGGAAAGACAGCATGAGAATTAGACCATACGAGATTGACGTCAATTGAGCTGTACAGCGCCAGGACTACATAGATATATTGTATACACAAAACCTGTCCTGTTTAATTTTTTGTTTCTTCTCATGCTGTTAATAAACATAAAAGGTCTCTCATTCTGAAATTACACGTTTGAGAAATGTGTTGATTGGTGCCTCCTTACTTTGTAAATACGCCAGCCACCGGTAATATCTCACAAAATATCTTTTTGCACGAGTTAAGTTGCATTTCGCGTCTTTCAGTATAAATTTACACCGTTTCCCTCTCTAAATCAACCTTCAAATTCCAAGTCGACCTAGAAACAGTGGACACGTGACAGTGGACACATGAAGTGCCACCTTGTGGAGTGTCCACTGCTAACTGATCGCATTTGTTACTCGTGGTTATCGTTTTTTAAGTGATTGTATCTTCAGGTATGTTTCTATTGAATCCCTCTTAAGAACATTGTCAGAGAGTTATACGGCGGGATTATTACTCTCGCTAACCGTAGAACTGCCTCCAAGTAGTTTTCAAACATAGGCGGTCAGAAAATGTTTAATTTAGAAGAAACCAAAGCGATTTTGGGATCATCAGTGTTGATCCGGTAAATAATTTCTCTGTTGGCTTTGGCTCAATTCAAGTTCAGCTCCATTCATCTGCATACGCCAGCCGTGGTCGGACGAAACTTGATTAATCCACCTCGGCTTGCAACTTACCTTCAGTACCGTGGACCAGTTTCTCTGTTTGGTGATAGCCTTTGCAACTGATTTAAAACTAACGCCACCACCTCTAGTCTGTTTTTGCAGCAGTGGTGCTGTTAGAGATGTTTTCGGTAATTTGTCGGCGTTCGAGATTGGTTCGGAACTCGAGTCGTAACTTTCCTCGTCAATTTCCGAGAGAAGAAAGGGATTTGTGACAACGCTCGTTCGTCGGTAATTAGGAATAGAAGACCTTTTTTCATGCATTCCAGTCCTGTTTTCTTTCATTCTAGAGCTGTCGCTTTATAAAGCAGGTGGTGACTATAATTTATATCAAGAAAGCACAGGAAATAAATCAACCTGCAGAAAAAACAAAAATTATAGTTCACGACAGTGTGAATTTAATGGCAAGGCGTTGGTTCAAAGTCATTTAAAAAACGCCAGAGCACTCAGTCTATGAAGAGTCGCTCTATAAGATCTTTTAGGGCGTACACACTGTTTATGTAAGTCGCTTCTATAAGCTCTTAGCGTCATTTTTGGTACTCGTGTCAATAATAATAGTGAAAAAAACCGACAACGACAACAAACTTACCTCTCAGACTCATTCCGAAAAAAATTCTAGGCAGAGTTTTCCATGACTTTAACTTTAATTATTGAATTCTAAAGTTTTGTGACGAGTTTTAATTAATGAGAAATACCGCGGCCGGTAGCTGGAAAAGAAACGCCATTTACAACTGAGGAAGTTGATTTAGGAGCGCCGAGGAGAGCCCACAAAGTATCTAGAGATATCAACTGAATGATACTTTTTGCATCATCTCAATGCCTAATCCTAATTTGATAAGAATTTATAATGAACTGAACCGTGATGTCTCGCATATGCACGGGCTTTGGAATTTCAGTATGAATGTGCGCGTGCAATCACTGAATTATGATGTAATGTACAGTACACTGGGTTTTTTTGCGCAGTTTTATCGGCGAACTCTAATTGTCACTTAGCATTCAAAAAAACTTTTAGAGAGGCTCAGATATGTCTAAGGAGACAGAACAATCTGAACCGTCACCGTTAGAAAGGTTTCAACGACTTGCTCGTTCCGTCCAATCACAAAGTCGATGGACGAAAGCTTTACAGTCAAAAATTTCCGACAAACATAGTAAAGTGTTCCAAATCAATGCAGAGAGTGGTAACTCACAAGAGGTTTTGTCTTTCAATACCAGTGGTAATCAAACTTCTTGTTTGTGTCGATCTTTATTGGTCTTTTTTCACCTGTTTTTCGGAGAATACTGTTTCATTTTCTTTGGTAGTTTATTACTGGTATTGCATTGAAAATTCCTAACCCATAAAATACGCCAGAATGGTAGCAACATTGCAGAGTTGATACAAACTTGTCTCAAATTTGTTTCCAGCATTCAAGTCTCCGGTTCATCTGAGGAGCAACTTATCCAAGAAGGTTAAACTAATTCTGGTGAAACCCCCTTGGCAAAGGAAAGAGGAGGAAATAAAGGTACGGAAGCACTCTGAATTCTTGCATCTAACCTTCGCGCGCGATTACGATTTACTAATTTTTGGCTTAGTCTCGATCAATTTTAAGCAATGCATGTCGTCTTTTTGTAGCATATTGGATAATATATAGATGTTTCAAGTTCAAGCGAGGCGTTATAAATTATGTATTTGGTTAATTGATCTTCAGAGCTTCCTCGGATCTGTAAGGAAGCGAAATGATGATAACAACTTGGACCGGCGAAAGTTTGGAAGATTAATTTTCCGGAATTAGTGGTTAAATATCAAACTGCTGAATCAAACTGTATTTTTTGTGATCAAGAGAAACTTCGGTAAATGAGCTTGTGTTTCCATTATGGCTGTAACATGCATATCAAAGGAGCTAAATTGATTAAAAAGTTATGTTCACTTCTGTAAAAATGACAGTGGAGGGATATAAACAAATCATAAAATAATGATCGTGATGCAGCTTTTATTTGCGATGTTCTAACCAATTGAGCTAACCGCCTCCCGGTTCGCTCAATTGGTTAGAACGCTGGACTGTTGTGCGGGAGGTCGAGGTCGATGGTTCGAGTCCCGGCCGGACCAACACTCAAGGTCTTAAAATAACTGAGGAGAATGCGCTACCTTTCTTTAATAAGAAATGGATAGACATTCTAGTCTTCTCGGATAAGGACGAATAAACCGCAGGTCCCGTCTCCTGCATCTATTGATTAGTTAATTCAGTTGGTTAGGCAGGGGACGTTAAAGAACCCACTTTTTGATTTGGGGGGAGGGGGCATCTTCAAATAAGTTTCCTTCGATTGATTGTAAACTGCTGATGCAATCTGGCCAAAGTCCCCCGAAAAGTATTGTGATGCGCATCTGATCATATCCACATGTTAATTTGCTCAATATAAATATTAACTTATTATTATTATTATTATTATTATTGTTATTATCATTATTATTATATATTATTTGGTTGACAGTGATCCCGATAAAGGAGATGAATTTTAATTTGAACAAAAGAGAATTCAGAGACGCAATTAAACTAAGGTATGACTAGGAGATCGCTGACCTACCTGCCATGTGCACTTGTGGGGACTTTTTTACCATTGATCATGCTATGGTCTGCCGGCATGGGGAGCTGATCATTCAACGGCACAATGAGATTAGGGATCTAGAAGCGGAAACGTTGCGCATGGTTTGCACTGACGTAGAGACAGAGCCAGTTCTTCAGGAAATCACTGAGGAAGAGCTAAACAGAGGCGCAAACAGAGCGCCTGATGCCCGACTAGATATCCACGCTCGCGGGTTTTGGGACAGACAACAATCTGCGTTCTTCGATGTTCGGGTGTGTCACCCAAACGCAGATTTGTATCGAGAACTGTCTCCGAAACAGATATTCCAACTACATGAAAATGAGAAGAAGAGGCAATACAGCAGGCGGGTTTTGGAAATGGAGCAAGCGACATTCACACCATTAGTTTTTACAAGTACAGGTGGAATGGCCCATGAATGCAAGAGATTCCGTAGCCGCCTCGCAGAGTTACTTGCGTTAAAGAAAGGAGATGATTACGCTACAACCATATCTTGGATAAGGGCGAAGATATCCTTTGCCATTCTATGTTCAGCTTTGCTGTGTCTCAGAGGAACCAGGAGAAAGAGAAGAGTAGCCAATACATCTGTCACTGACATTACATCGGAAAGTGCGCAAGCCAGAATTTAAGTAGTCAATTTTTTATTATGTAGCTTAGTTTACTGAATTTTTCTTTTTTTTTTTAGAGAGAACTGCTTTTTGTGAAATATTTTTAAGGAAAAATTTATTATTATTATTATTAAGGGCGTCGATCATGTATCGTCAATTTGTTTGCTGTTCTGCTGAATGAAGCTGAAGCAAAATAATGCAGACATAAGATGAACTCTGCTACTCTGTAGAACAGTTGTTAACACCGAAGAGATTCAAGACTTTTCTCTCAGCTAGAGATTTTTTAAACTTGTTTTAATATTTTTACCTTAATTTGTCTTAATTTTGTTTGTTATCTTGTATTTTTTTACTGATTTTGTGAAATAATAATAATAATAATAATAAAGATTATTATTATTATTATTATTATTATTATCTTGTATGGTGTGTCAGTTGAAAATTTGAAATATCGTAAAAGTAGAATATGTTGGGATTAATGAAATAATTCAATTCCACTGTATGGTCCTGTATTGGTGGACGATTTAGTATCAGAACTGCGCGCATTGAACGAATTACACGCTGACCCAGATTAAGAAAGAAATTAAGCCGTAAGATATAGCCCGACTGAGAGATGTCATTAGACACAAATAGATTGGTATCTGCTCCTTAATTTTTCAGATTATCTTCGGCGTTATTGATAAGTTAAAATGTTTCGGACGTCACACACCATTTACGAAACGTGAGATCGCCAAAGTTGTACATTTTCAACAGTTTGAAGAAGGGAGAGTAATCGTACAACAAGGTGGGTGTTCTAGTACATTCTGAGGCCGAAAACTTCCTGCTAGTCATTTCCGTTTGCAAAAGATCTCCCAGTTTGCTTAGAAAAAGTTCAGAAAATCGTTGATTTATTTGACACAGGCCAACCGGCAACATCCATGTATTTCATCGTGAGTGGGATTGTATTAGTTCAAGTGGCAGTGACAGATATACTCACAGGTCGCCCCAAAAAACAGGTATTTGAAGTAGAAAATATTTTTTTCATTGATCACGAAATTTTAATGCTGCGCGACAATTATATAAAAAACATACATGCACGCACTCAAAAAGTTTTGCTCTGTCATAAAAGAAAAACAGGATCAAGCTACGTGTACCCATGAAAGAGCTTCGCTAATTTTGAAAGCTATTAAAGCAAAGCACATCCTCAATTATCTTAAACTTTTTGGAACTGCGAAAACATAACTATGCATGTTATATTTTCAGATCGTGGGAGAAATGTTCGCTGGTGACTCGTTTGGAGAGCTGGCACTGCTACACGACATCAGAAGAGCAGCCACTATCATATGCAAAGGGGCGGTTGAGTTCCTGACCATAGATAAACCAGACTTTGATATGGTATGTACGCTTGTGATTACAACTTATACTTCTCTTACTAATAATTATTGAGCGTCACTGAGTTTACGCGAACATCTCTATGTGGTCTGTAGGTTTTGAAAAGGAGTTATCAGCAAGAATGGGAGAGTAAGATGTCTTTATTGAAATCATCGCCATATTTTAAAGACTATTCGCCCAAGGAGTTGCAACAAGTGAATTCTACAGCTAAACTAGTCGAGTACCCTGCGAATACGGTTAGTAAGAGATAACAAATCGCTGTCCAGTGTAGTAAAAAATAATATACCGAGACAGACTACATGGGATAATAAGCCTTACGGCAAGATGCTTCGTACAATGTGACTAACAGACCGTTGAGAGGAGTAAATTTGAAACGTCCGTGGACGAAAAGCACTGAATTTTAAACTACACAAGACTTTTAACTAGCAATTAAAGAGCACTATATAAGTGGTCAGTACACTTTCTCTCGTTCAGCAAGCCGGGAGCTGTTAAAAAAAAAAAAAATTACATTTCTGCCAGAGGTATGAGCAGCCACGCAGATGTTCGTAGATGTGAACGTTCTCAAATGGTCATAATTCTAAGGATACAGTTTACATTGACTTTAAGCCTTCAGTTTATTCTAATCGGATCATTTTCATTCTTGCTATACATGTCCTTATGATCAATGTTTAGTTTCAGTCGCTGTTTTACAGGGTTTATTTGTTGATCGTAAAAACTGCAGTTATAGCCCGATTCTGTTCTTTCAATTTCGGTGGCCTCATGATTAGTGCACTCGACTCCGGATCGAGAGGTCTGGGTTCGGGCCCTCGCCGGGGACATTGTGTTGTGTTCTTGGGTAGACGCTTTACTCTCACAAAGCCTCTCTTCACTCAGGAGAATAAATGGGCAGCAGCAAAGTTAGCGCTGGGGGTAACCCTGCGACGGACTAGCGTTACATCCAGGGTGGGAGTAGAAATACTCCTAGTCGCTTCATGCAGCGGAAACCGGCCCGATCGACCATTTGGCTAGTAAATAGGCTTTACCCCTCTTTCAATTTGCCTCGCATCACAACTTCTGCAACTCAGGTGTGGACGAGGTTAGGCCAGACATTATCGTGCGAACGAAGTTTTTTTATGGCAGAATCGAGTATATTATTCGCCTAAATTGTGGCGCAATTTAGTTCTTCTCCACTTTGTAACAGTAGTTTGATAGCAACAGCCGCAAGGTAAACCACATTAGAAACAATTCAGAGGACTATGCTTTGCCGCGTCAAAAGTAACTAACAGGTAAAATCTATGTTGCCGGACGAGTGAGTGAATTGAATTAAAAAAAAAAAAAAAACAGAGAAAGTTTCTTTTGCTCATAAAAAAATATGAAATAAAAAGGCCAAACAGCTAAACCTGATATCTTGAACAACTCGAGCCGGTAGAGTAGTTCATGTGCAATACGATTCATTGTGCGCCCAGCGTGGGCCGAGATATCTTAATTAAGTGCTACCGGAGCTTCCGAAAAAGTTAATGACTCGTACAGGTTATGCATTAAAGGAGTTATTCATCGTCTGTGATCTTTGACTGAAGTTTATTGTTCCTCTCCCTATTTTCGCGAGCACATTCTCGCCATGGAAACACTTTTTTTTTTATTATTTCTTGTTTTGATAAATAAAATTTTGAACCCTTTGTAATTTGTGTGCATAGTAGGCTTTTAGTAAACGATTTTAGATTTGTTTGACAGAAAAAAAGGATATACTGCTGTTTTCATTCCGTAAGGTGATGGAAACAGAAACAACGAAGGCTTGATTCTATGAAAATTTGAACAGAGGGCGATTGATATGTACATGAAAACGTTTAGAAGCATCAGCGGTAGCATCACATGATCTAAATTGAGAGGAACATGTCAAGTTTTCTCTTCCTCGACATAACGATTAAAAATTTTTGTAGCCAGAGTCATAAGTATTAGTACATACATAAAGGATTCATAACCGGCGCTGTAGAAAAGTCAGTTTGTGGTTTGAGTGTTTTAATTGGATCCGAAATGAAGACAAAAAGGTTTTTATCGCGAGAAAGAGGAGTTTTTTGTTTTATTTTGTTCTATTTTCGGCGTGGTTTGGAACGACTGAATTCCTTTGTTTACAAAGGAAAGTCTTCCGTCAATTTGAAAACAGCTGATAATGTACGCCAACGCTGACTGACATACGTAGAATCTTTTGAAATTCAAATGCAGTCATTAACCGTTTCTAGCGCTTATTTTACCCACCGAAATATTAATTAGTTACGCAACCATAACCAATATCATTATTGTTAAATTTTTTCCTTTTGTTGAACTGTGTGGTGAGTGCAATCGTCGATTACAAGGCTTGATTTTGGATTCGATTTAAAAATTATATTTACAAATGAAATTTTATTGGGATTCTTTTCATTTCCTCCTGCATGATCTCCTTCAATATACTGCTGCTGTTTTTTAATTTTCATTGCGCGTTTTTGTTCAAAGCTTCAATGATATTCTGTCTTTGTTCTGTAATATAATAGATGTCGTATTAAGCCTAAAACACAACATATTATTAACTTGCCTTAAAGTGATTGACTAAGTTGTCGTAAGTGGTGACAGGACGCCAAGTGAAGTCAAGATAATACCACAGTGTTCCGTATCAAGTTATTTTGTGTGTTCCCATCTGAATCAATAGAAACCTCATAATGTAAAGCGCTACGCATCATCTTAAAAATTTCATTATGACTAATTCCGAAACTGTGTGGTGTAACAGGACCTGAGACTTTCGAATTACGGAACCAGTCAGTTGTTTCAATGTCTTATTTTTTCCGTTTAATTTCGAGTTTTCATTTGGAGGAGTACGAGCCGCAAGGACTCCGCCTGCTATGGCGTGAGTGGCGGCTTTTATTTGCTGTTAACCTGTCTTTTCAAAGGACACAAAGGAACTCGTCACCTCACTGACTCTAAACTTTTATCAATTCAGCTTGTATTTTAGGCCACTTTTAAAACACTTACGTTTGACACACTCACCGATTCAAATTCTCCTTGACTTTAAATTAGATCTGCTTGTGGTAATATTCTAATTTTAACCGAAACGTGGATATTTAGCATCATATTATTTCGTTTTGAAGAATCGTAATTTCGATAGATTTTGTTTAGAAGAACTGAACCACGCCGATGATTCCTGCAACTAACATCACATTAACGGCTGCAAATCAAATGGATTGTCAAGAGGGGACCTTGAAGCCATTTGTCGCCCAGTCATGCTTTCTTATTTTCATCGCTATCATAACACTTTTGGGGAACATTTCAGTATGTTTGACGGTAATATTCAACAACAATCTGCACACTTTCACCAGCTACCTTGTCGCTTCATTGGCTTGCTCAGACTTGATGGTTGCCACTTTCTCGCTTCCATTTCGCATCCATCAGACAATTCATAACACGCATTGGTGCCTTAGTGAATCTGCCTGCCTGTTTTGGATTTGGGCAGACTTATTCTGCTGCTGCGCCTCCATAGGAAATTTGGCGTTGATAAGTGTCGATCGTTTTTTAGCCACCAAGTATCCCCTGAGATACCACCAGATAGTCACTTGTAGGACATCTTGGTTGATGCTATCTTCTGTGTGGATTTACTCGATAGTCGTGGCATCCTCGGGTTTAACGAACTGGACATCCCTTGATGGGAAGCTCGTAGGCATCAACGACGGCTGCTACAAGCCCGATCCTTATTATTACACGTTCGCAGCAATCGTTGGTTTTTTCGTTCCACTCGTAGTGATTATGTGCACTTATTGTTACATTTTCAAGATCGCCATGGAACACTTCCGCGCCATCTCGAGACTAACCGCTCCTGTTATGCCTAACGCGTCAAAGAGCGGGGAGAATCATCAAGCGTTGTACAAACAGCAACTTAAAGCCACCAAAACTCTAGCCATAGTTGTTGGCGCCTTTGTTGTTTGCTGGTTGCCAACTTTCATAATTCTATTGGTCAAAACATGGTGCCAGTCATGTTTAAATAGTCAAGAGAATCCTGAATTGAGCGGTCTATTTTTTGCTATTAATGTGGCATTTGTCTACACCCTACCGAATATTAACTCAGCCATTAACCCTTTCATCTACGTTGTTTTTAGTAAGGATCTAAGGCAGGCTTTTATCAAGACTTTCAGATCGCTTTATCAAGAACTGTGCGAAATCAGGACGGCGTCAAGACAGTCATTTGTCAGGTCGAATTTTTCGTAAGGGTTACACTTATTAGTTCTATCTTTTTTTTTTTTTTTCACATAATGAAGAATGAAGGTATTAAAGTTTGTCGGTGGCGACTCAGTAAATATGACGTGAAATTCAGGAAGTGTAACGATCTGTTGCCGTTTTGGAAATAGCATCCTTTTTCCATTCCTTCTTTCGGAGTAACTTACTCAGACTCTCGAGGTAGATATAATATTTACCCAGAAAAAAGCATTGTCGCTGTCAGAAACGAAAGACAAATACTTCATTCCGTCATTTTCTATATTCTACAAAAGTTTAGATCTATTCTGAGATCACAATGCTCGGAAGGCCGGTACCTTTAGGATCAGCTTTCATGTGTAGGAAAACTTCTTCGTTTCGCTCTTTAGAAAGATTGCCCCTACTTTCGGTTGGCCGTACTTTCAGAAGTTTATGCTAATTCTATCAATCTGCATAATATTCAGTATGTTGTTCCTCTTTTGACCGCTAAAATTTTTCTTTTATTGATTCATCGCCGGTGTCTTTACCGATGGGCCGTACCTTATCGCCTGTCCTACTCATCTCGCTCATTTTTGTCACAGTTTCACTCACATTTCACCTGTCTTTAAATGTATGAAAAAACATGGACTAAAACATTGGGAATCAAAAAGAATGAAGAAACCGGCACTCCATTGTAGACCTCACGATATATAAAAACGGAATTCACCAGAAATCCGTAGACGATCAGTTGGAGTGTTCTCAGGGAACAATTTTGGGCCTAGACATTTTAATTTCGACGGATCATTTCACTGTAATGTAACAGTAAATGAAAGAGAAAAAACTCTCTTTATTATCCCCAGAGGAAATTCCGTAACAATACAGACACGTGTATCAGAAATCATTGCATTGCTCAAATGAACCTTTTTGTTACCTCCCTGTCTAAAATATTTAACAATTATTCTTCGAAAGCAACGTGAATATTGTTGAATAATCTCCGAGACGAAGTCGAGCAATCTTCACTGAGCCTGAGGCGAATAATTATTTTAGTCAGGAGCCCATTACCCTGTATTAGTATAATTGTTCAGGCGCTTTCGAATGCTGTTGTAAATCTTATAAATAAAGAAAACATAACGCATATTTCGTTATGACTGTGGTGATTACTCGTATCAAGGCAAGCAAGGTGTTTTAGCCGGTTTATTCAACAAAATCAACAAAAACTTTATATCTTCTTTTTGAAAGTGTTCCGCCGAACTCAGTAGCATATTTTGTCACTTCCGGTAACATTGTTTATATCACCCAGCGCGAGGTGATTTATAGCAGCAGCGCTAAATTTCAAATATGACAACCACGCGTTTTGTCAGTGTTACCGAGGAATTAATCTACGTGATAAGGAAATTTCCATCCAAAGGGCACCAAAGATGCAATCAAGCTTGGAGTAACACTTCTAAAAGAAGGATGTGAAGTTTAAGCTGATTGAATAATATGGACCTATCAAAATGTGATGGAAACTGCATAACTCTGTTTCTAGATACGTGTAATCAAAACAATTGAAACAGAATGGTTTCGACATTGAAACGAATATTGGCAACAGAATTTGAAAGCATATAAGCAATTATACTGAAACATTTATCCTCCTCAGACTCAGTGAACATTGTTGAATACCGCTGTTCCCCTCGACCTAGTCTCTCGGATTCATCAATATTCACTGAGCGTAGGCGAATAATTGTTAAATTATCAAGTGAGCAATTTTTGAAATACATGATGCAAGTTTCTAACACGTGTAGTATTTAAAACATATTAAAATTTCACTGTTGAAGAAAACGTTTTATTGTTACTGTCTTATTATTATTATTATCACCGTTATTTAGCGGGGCCTACCAATCGCTTGTCACCGATTAGACTCTCATTGTGTGGCTCCCATTGCGTGCCCATATTTTACGTAAAACATCCGGGAAATCTCCCATGTGCTCTTGAAGGAGAATTGTCGTGTTCATGCCGGGATTTTTCTTACCATGAATTATTTTTGTTGTTTAGAAACCCCAAGCTCGAACAGTCGAACAGTCGCCTCCTTACTGGTTCTGTTGAGTTTTCGATTTCAAGCATTATGCGTTTCTGTGAAATACGCAACACATTGT
The DNA here is from genome assembly GCF_964205215.1 of Stylophora pistillata. Taxonomy (NCBI): domain Eukaryota; kingdom Metazoa; phylum Cnidaria; class Anthozoa; order Scleractinia; family Pocilloporidae; genus Stylophora; species Stylophora pistillata. Next base: position 10,769,497 of record NC_142530.1, read on the forward strand.
GCTAGTTAGGGATTGTGCCGACTACAAAGGATCCTTTACTTTGCATCTTATCTTAGACAAGAGTCTTCAGCTACGTTAGGTTAAAACTGATTGACGTTGTACAAGCATACCAAGTTAATGTCGCTAATTTACTTATTTCAGGTGATTCTACGAGACGCAGGAAACCCAGGGGAGTGTGTTTACTTTATAAAATCTGGTCAATGTCAGGTGGTACAAGAAATGACTCTCGTAAGAAGAACGCCGCCGCTGAGCAAAAGAAGGCTCATTTTACCACCAGTGCAAGCTGAAGGCAATAACAGTTTTATCTTCAACATAAAAAGTTACGATTACGTTAGAAAACATTTCCTCGTTGTTTGCCTGTTTGGAAAGGGGGATTACTTTGGTGTTGGCGAAGATTTCACAAAAACGAGCATTATATCAGTTAATAAGGTGAGAATGTAAGGTCAGAGATATTTTTATGGGTGCGAACATAAAAATCACCGAGTGCGTGTTGCGGAGGAGTAAATTTCTGTAATTTGAAGTCAAGAAATACAGCAATTTTCCGGGATTGCATTGGCTTTGCAATGTTTCGCTCTGTGATTGGTCCAGAAAACTCGTTCCTCAACCAATCAGTTGCAAAACTAAAACCCTCGTTTCCCTGCGCTTATGGCAGTTTGGTTGTTTTTTGCTTTGAGTTCTCATTGGGTCTTGAAGGTGTTTTCTTTCTTCTGATTGGCCGATGTGACCACTTTGGTTTTTGGTTTTGCGACACTCAATCGAAAGGCGCTCTATGTACTTGGCTCTAAAAATGTCTTCAATTCATGTCCTAGCATTCTATTTTGTCCAAATGAAACAATGAACCCATCTGAAACAAAGCCTTGTCTTCACGTGGCATACAATTCCCTCTTGAGATCAAATCATGCTATTTGTGCTCACGATTGCTAACGCTCACTTATCCATTCTAGGTTGAAATCGTTTTGGTTCTAAGAAATGTGATGGCTAAACACGAGCAAGGACGCATATTGGCGGAAATGAAGGATAAACTCAACAAAGAATTGCCCTCGAGAAGAGAGGTTTTTCGTAGTTTTGTTTCAAGGGAAAGATGGCGACATTATAAGTTGGACATATCGAATGAGCTAAGGACCAAGAAATGGATGTTGAACCCGACAAAATTACAGGATGTGCCTTACTCAATCCGAGAGAAGTATTTAACTTAACACCTTTTTCTTTTTAATTTCTTAAATGAGAGGTCTTTACCAGTTATAACCATGGATCGATAAATCTAATCAATTTTTTAAAATAGCATTTGACAATACGAGTCAAGATTGGAATAATTTTTTTAAGACCATTCCATTTTCAAATACGATGAAAATAAATTTAGCAAATTTTTTCACGTGGAATGAGTGGTTTTTCGTTGCGAAGTTTCTCCTCTCCAGTACCGCAAATAAGCTAATGTTGATTGGGTCTGTAGCTTTCTTCACACCGTTAATCATACCAAGTAAAATTTACCCAAGTGAAGACACTTTTTTTGGGAGTTTGGACCAAATTTACAAGTTTTATTACCAATATAATAACTTACTTCTTGGGATGGCTACCTATTCCACTCGCGGTGTGCTTGTGCTTTGGATCCTGGCCTGCTTGGGCTCATGCTCAGACCCCTTCGTCCCAAGGTGAAAAATTCATATCCAATTTCTTTCCTGTTACAATGTGCTTGGAGCAGTAAGGGATGAGACCAGGAAAGCCAATTGTTTTTCTTTGTACCGGCCTTCCGTTTTTGCTCAGAAAAAATTCGAATATAATTACAGAGGAAATTATTTTGGTGGATTTCGGTGGTTATTGTACCGGAACAGGGGTTTTCTTTCCTTCTTTCTCCGTTGACGATGTGCTCAGAAAATCTTATTTAATTTCAGATGCAAAAAATCGCGAAACCTAATGAAATTCACAGTCTTTGTTAAAACAAAGGATTTTAAGGGTCTAAGACATTTAGATTGTTCGATGTAAGTTTTTTGCTGTCATAATGAAAGAGAGGTTTGATTGATAGACCTGTTATGACATCACCATGACGGGTTGATCGAAAGTAGTCAGGGAAAGTGATGTAGAGGTTTGCATCTTTTACTCATCACCTCTAACTTCCTCTATTTATCAAGGTAAGCCCAGTTTGTGGTGTCTGAAGTAAGTATCAACGAAATGTCATGACGCACCGAGTGTTGTTTATAAGTAATTGTTCACAACAGGTGCTGGGCAGAACGCATGGGTTGTTTACCTGTTATGAGTTCTCAGGGATTGTTGACTTTTCGGAAGGACTAATCTGTTATTGTCTTTCAAATGATTGTAGTCGTCCAAAGCTGCCAGTTTCCGTATCTTTTCATCATTTTTTTAGAAAGACTTAAGCAAGTTTTGAAACAATTTGCCACCGAGTCCGTCTTCTGTCATCAGAAAGTATTGTTCAACTTGTTGCTTATTGAGTTAGGATACGAATAAAATTTCAAACGAGATTTCCTTCTTTCGAGGACAATTTAATTAATCGCCGACTGAACGATTCTCTGAACCAAAGCCAACTTTTTTCAGGTCCACCGACGGTCTCTGTAGCAGGCGACTAATGTTTATGAATCGCTTCTGGCTTTTTACATTTGCCTGTGCAATCTTTATCATCGTGCACTCTGCACCGAACTGGGGGCCACTACCCAATGAATACTTCCAAGAATTTTATGACCATTACAGTGAAAATATGCAAAATCATATCGAACATCTCAAGCATGTACACGAGGCACACCATGAAAATCAAAACAGGGTGCATGAAGAATTCCAAGAGAACTTCTATGACGTCAATGAGAGACAACAAGAAGGATCAGAAAGTGACCAGGAGGCGTATGAACGATCACAGGAGGACCTGAGATCTGCAAACAGCGACAAGAGAAGTATACTGCACGGACGAGGTAATTAAGATCATTGGTTTGTTCGGTAACAACTTTCAACTCTTCGTTTGGTGTGGCTATCGGACACGCATTCGTTATTAGATCCCCTGTAATCTCAAAAGTCGCTTGGGCCCTGTGAGGTTTGAGAATAACGCCAATTGACTAATTATAAGATAGCGCGAAATTCATTTATCATAAAATGTATAAAAGAAAAGTTTGAAACTATACAAATTTCCCAAATCTAAAATTATAGTAGCTTACGCTTCACCTTTTGAGATAAAAAACCCGTGTGGGTTAAGCACCCAAATGTTTCCAGTGGTCTTGTTATTAAATGATTTTGGATATATCAACAAAGTTGAAGTGGTAAATTGGCCACCGTAACGATTACAAAAGCTGACGTTTCGAGCGTCAGCCCTTCGTCGGAGCGAATAGAGCAATTGTGGGTTGTGTGTTCTTTTAAAGGCAGAGAATGGAGCTACGCTATTGGTGGGAACATGGCAACGAGAAAAACAAGAATAAATTAGTGGAATGAAAAGCGTTCGTCGATCCCTGTGGGATTTAGACTGCCGGTTTGAAAGATGAGCTTTTGTTCAAGATTTTTACGGCTTTCCGTGCTACCTAAGTGTAAGGAAAGACCGCAGATTGCCATATGTTGCTTAGAATGATTAGGTAAATTAAAATGTCTTGCGACTGGTTTCGATGTGTCCTTGTCATTCCTTTCCACGTCTCGAAGGTGTTCTCGGAATTGGTCACCTAGTCTTCTGCCTGTTTCGCCGATGTATATCTTTTTGCAATAAGTGCAAGTTATGCAATAGATTACATTGGCGGAGGTGCACGGGAAGTGATCGGTGATCTTAATGGATCGTTTAGGTCCCGATATTTTATCAGTGTTGTGAATGAAAGGACACGTTTTGCATCGTGCACGAGCGCATCTAAAAGTGCCTGGTTGGACATTAGTCTGAAAAGAACTTCTGACCAAAAAATTGCCTATGTTTTTCTCGCGTTTGAATGAAATGAGCGGAGGCTGCGAAAAGATGGTGCTTGTCTCTGGATCGTTTTGAAGTAATTTAAAGTTTTTAAGAATGATGGATTTAACTGAGTGGTTGTGAGGGTGAAACGTGAGAGTGAATGGAATGCGGTCTGAATCTTCCTTATGCGACGTTTGTAGTGCTGAATGTCGATCAATAACTTGGGCGCGGTGGTAACCCGCTTGCACGACAGAAACAGGTTAACCACGTTTATCGAAAAACTGGCCCATTGACTCTGATTTGTGGTGGAAATCAGAGTCATCACTGCATAAACGACGAAGTCTTAGAAACTGAGAAAAAGGAATGGAATTCTTAACGTGAGATGGATGCGAAGACGAATATAACAAGTAATTATGCGAGTCTGTAGGTTTGTGATACACACTAGTGCATAAAACGTTACCTTCAATTGAAACTTTGATGTCTAAAAAGGATAAAGAATTGTTAGAAATTTCCCAGGTATATTTCAGAGCCGGGTGAAAAGAATTGACTGCGGTTATGAATTGAGTGAGCTCCTCTCCGGTAGAGGAGGTAACGCCGATATAGTCGTCGATGTAGCGACCGTAGAGTTCAGGTTTGGACCCGTTGTATTGGCTGAAAAATATTACGTCTCTTTACACTGTCATTCATAATGGCGAAGGCCTTCTGGCCCTTAAACATTTTTTTGATCAACGTACTGATAAGGAACCTAAATCTGAAAAACTACTACGCTTAGCCGAACTAGTGCTCACACTCAATGCACACACTTCTTCAAACAAACCAATGGTGTAGCCATGGGCACCAAAATGGGACCTAGCTGTGCCAATCTTTTTGTTGGTTTTGTCGAACATCAATTTTTCAGCCAATACAACGGGTCCAAACCTGAACTCTAAGGTCGCTACATCGACGACTGTATCGGCGTTAGCTCCTCTACCGGAAAGGAGCTCACTCAATTCATAACCGCAGTCAATTCTTTTCACCCGGCTCTGAAATATACCTGGGAAATTTCTGACAATTCTTTATCCTTTTTAGACATCAAAGTTTCAATTGAAGGTAACGTTTTATGCACTAGTGTGTATCACAAACCTACAGACTCGCATAATTACTTGTTATATTCGTCTTTGCATCCATCTCACGTTAAGAATTCCATTCCTTTTTCTCAGTTTCTAAGACTTCGTCGTTTATGCAGTGATGACTCTGATTTCCACCACAAATCAGAGTCAATGGGCCAGTTTTTCGATAAACGTGGTTAACCTGTTTCTGTCGTGCAAGCGGGTTACCACCGCGCCCAAGTTATTGATCGACATTCAGCACTACAAACGTCGCATAAGGAAGATTCAGACCGCATTCCATTCACTCTCACGTTTCACCCTCACAACCACTCAGTTAAATCCATCATTCTTAAAAACTTTAAATTACTTCAAAACGATCCAGAGACAAGCACCATCTTTTCGCAGCCTCCGCTCATTTCATTCAAACGCGAGAAAAACATAGGCAATTTTTTGGTCAGAAGTTCTTTTCAGACTAATGTCCAACCAGGCACTTTTAGATGCGCTCGTGCACGATGCAAAACGTGTCCTTTCATTCACAACACTGATAAAATATCGGGACCTAAACGATCCATTAAGATCACCGATCACTTCCCGTGCACCTCCGCCAATGTAATCTATTGCATAACTTGCACTTATTGCAAAAAGATATACATCGGCGAAACAGGCAGAAGACTAGGTGACCAATTCCGAGAACACCTTCGAGACGTGGAAAGGAATGACAAGGACACATCGAAACCAGTCGCAAGACATTTTAATTTACCTAATCATTCTAAGCAACATATGGCAATCTGCGGTCTTTCCTTACACTTAGGTAGCACGGAAAGCCGTAAAAATCTTGAACAAAAGCTCATCTTTCAAACCGGCAGTCTAAATCCCACAGGGATCAACGAACGCTTTTCATTCCACTAATTTATTCTTGTTTTTCTCGTTGCCATGTTCCCACCAATAACGTAGCTCCATTCTCTGCCTTTAAAAGCACACACAACCCACAATTGCTCTATTCGCTCCGACGAAGGGCTGACGCTCGAAACGTCAGCTTTTGTAATCGTTACGGCGGCCAATTTACCACTTCAACTTTGTTGGTATATCCAAATTATTTCGTTACTCCCACCGACGCAGCCCCAAACAGTTTCTTTGGAAACTATCAGCCTTTATTCATTTGCTATTAAATGGTCTAGTTCTCTTGTAAGGAAGCGAAATTGCTGCACCTTTTTTCTGACAAAATTAACATCCCTAAGCGATGATCTCATTTTCAGTCAATCCACGAATCGGCGAGAGAGAGGCTAAGACCTTCCTTCGACGAAGAAGCGTCTTACAATAAACAAGCAACCAAACAAAGAAGCTACATGAGAGACTCATACAGCCCACTCAAGGCCTCCATTCCCTGTGAATAGGTTTGGCCAGGTTTTTTCTACGTGACCTTTTTTTAAAAACCTAACGACAAGAGATAATGTATATATTTAGCCAAGCCTTAAAGCGTTGGTCCAGCTGGTTAATTTCATTGCTCGATAACATCATGACGCTGAAGCTGAAGCTACACACCGGTCTGAAACGAAAATGCCCAGGTTTACACAGCCTCAACTCTGGTTTAAAGAACAAGGTTAAAAGTTTGAATTCTGGGAGTCATATATCACAATCACCAATGCATCGTGGCTGAAACAGGTCAATTAATGCCATTACATCTCCCATACATTCATGCTTATAGGAAATCATTCTTTGTCACTGAGTGCCATTTGTTGTAATTCTGCCAAACATAAAAATATTTTTCGTTGTCTCAGTGTATTATGAACAGTTTATGATCTACAGAGTGTAAGTTCTGTTCCGTGAACTCCAAAGGATGAAAGCTCGCTCAGAAGACTAGACTGAATATTGGTGTCAAACCCTGATAAAAACGTGTGAACGTTACTGTCGCAAACATCTCAAAGCAAATAAGCTAATAACTCGAAGAAAAAATGTGTTGTGCCAAATAGGGCTAAGTTCGACTTTGGTACATCAAAAGCATGTTGCCTGAGAAGTCACCTTTACTCCCATTTCCCTTGGAAAATACACCTCTCTACCATAATCGGAAAGATAAAGTAGATGCTAGTCAAATGATTCAATATGTCTGGAGTTTTATTATTTAAACCAACCATTGAAGATAGATGTAATTATCCAAAAACAGCAGGCATGTAAAAGCTTTTAATGCAGTGTGCATCTACCAATGATGTCGAGCGTTCTTAAAGCCACTCCAGTGAGGTTTTTGATTACTAGGTTATCTTTAGCGCACAAACGTATATTTTCATTTTAATTGTTGGTTTTGTCCCTAACTTTCGTAAAAACGAGAGGACTCTAGATATTGTTCATTGCCTGCGAGTTATTAAGCTAAACTTGGCCTAAACGACTTTAAAAAATCATTGGCACGATCGAATTGATATATTTTCATGATTTACAGCACTTATCAATAATGCAAAACCTCATAAATGCCATCATCCTACCTGTCCAACCTTCCTTCATGATCAGTTTCTGATTGAGTGGATACCAGTCAATTATTATGGTAATAAACGTTCAACTGGAGCTCATTACGAGTAGATTTTATAAAGCCCTGAATCTTAACTGGAAGCAGCTCAAAAATAGCTACTCACTTAACAAAAAGATTTTCAGGTTTAATAACGCGGCCTACCTAAACGAAAACAAGAGCAAAGCAAATGTCACCCTCAAAGGGGTCATTTTTTGGCATGAAAAGGAAACATGTGAAAGATAGCACTATAACTTATACCGAATAGAAACTCATAGGTTGTCCTTCGGGATATATTCAAGTCAAAATAGCAACAAAAATATTTATCTTTTTTACCTAGAGATTCAAACAATTGATCTCATCTGTGGCTTAACTCATTCTGCCGGCCTAAATTTGCCTTAAGGTGGCTCGTACCAGTTTCCTCGCGCGGGGAACAGGTCACTCTTGCGTGACGCGCGCGAGAGAAACGTGCGAAAGAAGCGCGAGATCAAAAGACGAAAATTCAAAACAAAGATGGCGGCGCGTGGAATTTTTTCTACTTTTGTGAGAAGTTTACCTAAGAGCTTGTCGTGTTGAGCGTGTTGAGCGGCCACTGTGAATGCAGGAGATAGAAACTAAGAAAACTAAGACGATTTTCGGAGAAGTAAAGGTTGCTTCTCTTCACATTGAAAAGAAATATTCAACCGATATGAAATCTTGCGACGGCGAAAAAAGAAGAACTCAAGTGAAGGATAATCTACCTGAAGTGGAAGAAGACTTTGAAACTTCAAGGAAAATAATATGATATAGCCAGAAGTCATGTGTAGGATTTTTAAGATGAGCTCGGGAGGCTGTCTTTGACGGCTGTTTAATGATTTTCTTAGCAGTAAACGTCTGTAAACATCAGATCGTAGGTGCTCGCGCGAGCACACGCAATTGTCAGCGGTAGCTAAAACAGATCATGAGCAAATGTCGATCTTATAGAATCCAGATTTTTAAATGCGCGAGAACGCGCGTGGAAATTGCTAAACTCACGAAAGCTATTGCATGAAAACAAGTCCGGTGACCCCTTCTTTTTATTGTTCCAATATGATAATAACGTCGAAAGGAATCATCAGAAAAAAAACTAGAAAATTCTACGGAAGGAAATTTGTGATGTGTGAAAATTGCCCTTTTTGTAGATTTTCTGAAATTCCGCTCCGTAGAATTTTTTAAAAATCTTTGTGCATTTTCCTTTTCAAGTGCCAAAAGCAATCACTGAAAAAAATCAGGGGGTCACCGGGTTAGTTTTCGAATTATTTAAGCCACAAGCAAAAAATGTGTCTAAATAAGCCTATGAAAGCGTTGCCATGGAAACTGCTAGTGACGAAATGACACTTATTTTCGGATAACCAATGATTATGTAATTCAACCCCGTAAAAGTGTTCAACTGGCCTTGGTCAGTCTTTCTGTTGTATTCTTTGAAAGTTACAAACCATCAAAAAGATGAAAACCGGTACGAGCCACCTTAATTTGCCTAAATATGGAAGATGTTGGTTTGCAATCGCTGCTGATCTTCTCCATATCCTTCTCTTCCAACTTTCCCATTGATCCTTTTGATAGTCTAATCAAACTTATATTTGTGATTTCTAACAAAAAAAAGACCCCGTGAATTATCATTTATGAATTATTGCGATTCATGCACGGGAAAAAGTCAAGTGGAAACATGTTCACTAGACTCAAGCTGGTCAATAATAGCCTCGGAAAACAACTAACATTTGAGGGGGAAAACTATGAGAAAAGCATCTACAAAATCGAACTTGTACAATTAAATAATTTCACCAAACATTTACAACTGATTAAAGTGATAATAATGGACGCCTTGTAAATCGTGCTATCGTCGCACTAACGAAAGCTTCTTTTCTGATTGAGTGGCGGCCCTTCCATCATTATTATGATAACAGCTTCTAATTAGAGCTCATTTCGACTGAGTTTGAAAAAGCCCAGTATTGGGAGGTACAGAAAAGAGTTAATTTCAAAAAGATAAAGCACGTAGTTCATCGCTGAATTCTGCTTCAAAAAAACAAGGTATTATTTCATTCAAGCGCAGTTAAAAGTCAAGTGGAAACACATGCACGCAAAAAAGGTATTCCAATAAATCGCCCGCAAAAGTAGTAACATTTCAAGGATCTTCAAAAGACTTTGAAATCACAATTGTCAACAAAAGCAATTGGCAATTACTTCAATTCAAGTGTGAGAAAAAGTCAAGCGAAACACATGCACACTAGAGTAAAAATGGTCGATCAAAGCGTTATCTAACGTTATAACTGATAAACTAAAAGTAGCAGGATTTGTACCTTGGACTATTCCAATCATGTGTGTAATTTTGTACTTGTTTAAGTTATTTCTAGTATGTTATTCTATATCAACCATTGTCGTAATTTCATGTATCGTTTTTCTTACCGACGGTTATATCACTTTGTATCATGAAACCCGGTGCCAACAAAGGAAGATAAAAGCGGCCAACCAGCTGTCCGAAGGCGAAGTGGACAGATTCATCAAAGAGAACAAGGCGCTTAAGAAAACTGCTTTTGTAGTTGGAGCTGTCAGTTATAGTCTGCCTCCTTCTACTGTCTCCTACAACCTTCACTGACAGCGTTGCGCTTTTCAAACCGATCGGAAAATGGTTAAAATCCGCTCTCAGGGTTGTTTATTAAGTCTAATAATATACATGAAAAATTTCTCAGTTCTGATTGGTTAAGATGAATGCAGTTTTCAGTTAATTCAGTGCAGAAGAGAGTTAATTCAGTGCAGAAAAGGGTTAATTCAGTGCAAAGAAAGAAACAAACCAGACATTCTGATTGGTCAGAATGATTGGTCAATGTCAATGTCAATGTCAAGGTCAATGTCACTTGCAGGGTTTGAATAAATTATTTTTGCACGTGATGCGCGCTTTTCTTCTTAGTTATGAGAAACTACCTCGTATTTTTTCATGTATATTATTAATAGATAATCACATGATTTTCTCATGAAATTTGGAATAAATAAGCACTTGTAAATTTTTTCAAAGACCACAAATTGCACTCGCCCTACGGGCTCATGCAATTTGTTTGTCTTTGAAAAAATTTACTCGTGCTTATTTATTCCAAATTGCACTCGAAATCATGTGATTACCTATACAAATTAATTACAAAAGATAACTAAGGCGCTTCTGTGAAAGTTGTTCTTGTGAAAAAAATATTTGCGACGAAAAGCACGAAGAAATGAAACTTGTATCTTGAGGAATTCATTCCCTCTGTTTGACGTAGAGACAGAGAAGATTAGGAACCCTAAAGCGAAGGATGCTTTGTTTCGAGTATTAACAGATTGTTTGTTATTTTTCACTTGCCGTTGGTAGTGTTGCATCAAGTACTGTGATAAAGGGCTAGAGTTTCTTTCTAAGTCAAGGATAATTCCCAGTAAAGCAGGAATGAAGATATAAAAATACCCAAAGGCTGCATTCAACAAACGAAGATGAGAAAAAATAATAATATATGATAAAATATAGTAAAATAAAGGCTCATGGAAGGTGAAGCTTAGTCTGTTCGATCTCTAAAATTTGTATTTTCCTGCTGTTATTCATTCAACAAGTGTTATGCAAGCTAAGTATAATGATGGAGGGTTTTTTTTCTGTTTAGTTAATTGCTAGAGTTCGGACGTATGCCAAAGCTATAATTGCAGGGGAAGGTAAGCCAATTTTCACAAAACACCAGCTCATCTCTCTTTAGTCACTAATCCGCCGATCACGTTATGAATATGGAGAACTAGCGCTTAAGATTCATGAGACAACCAAATCTATTTAAGTTAACCAATATCGAACATAACTATTGTAGTGTAAAGCAAAAGAATGACGAGGAGTTTTCCGAGGAGTTCAAACGAGTTAAACACGAAGGCGCGCTATAAAAGGAGCCTTAGGTCCCCCTGGACCATTTGTCAATCAACCGTCGTGTGATGTAGAACTCTTAGAGTCAAGTCAGCTTGGGCTACAGCTACTCCAAAGCAGTAAACAGCGGGCGCATTCCTCAAAATTGTTTTATGTCTTCCTCACAATACAAGAATTTTTGAGATTTGTATTTCCTTTCTCCAATGGAAGCTGTCTTTATTTGTGGCGGTAAATTTGAGATCGAACTAGGTGGTTCGTACGTTACCTCATGCCACCATGCTGGTGGAAGTAAACAATAGATATCTCATTAGCTCCTTTTGTTCGTCTACCAGCATTTAAATTTGACCCGCACACGTCAAAGGTGAGTGACAAATGAGCCTCGGTCTTCCCAGGGAAGACTTCCTTATATAGCGCGCCTTCGTGTTTAATTAAAAAAATAGTCACGTAATTCACCGCTGGATGCAGTTTTAAAAAAAGCCACTCACTTGACAGTTTACACTTATACACACATACATACATTAACCTTATCTTAACACGAATTTGAGTGTAGCTGTTAAAATAAGTTATTGATGAAACATGAAATACAATAAGATAAGATATAATTTACATTGTTAAAAACTGGATCATTGGATAATGCAATTCAAGAGTTTTTATTGGCTCAGCCATTATGGTATATTTGAACCAATATACCATAATCTAATTTCTGTACATTCTTAAATCCGGTTTCTTCTCACAAAACAAAGTCGACAAGAATTTTCTAATATCTTGGGGGCGTTTTTTCAATAAAACAATTATTCCACTACGCGCCTCGTTGGCTATCTATCATCTCATATCCAACGCGCGCTCGTGGAATAATTGTTAAATAGATATAAAAAGACATGCTTGTGACAGTGATGATTAAGATTGACAAAACTAGGAATTTTCCTTTTAAATTCATATGAATCCTTGCAACTGAACCTCTCGGGCCATCAAGTAGGGAATTCCATAGTTTAGTAGCTAAGTAATTAAAAGAATGTAGACCATAGACTGTAGTTCTACATAGGTTGTAATTTGCAGAACGAGGAGAGTAAACATGGTCCTCCTATAACTTGGGTAGTTTTCTACAGAAAAGCTCTTATCTAACAATTTTAACACATACAGAAGACGCCTATTGGCCCTATTGCTTAACGAAGTAACGGATGGACTTTGTCAAGTGGCTGATCATAAGATGAGCTGTAATCCTTAAGTATAAACCTAAGTATACGTCTGTTTAAAGCATTTAGTTTTTCTGTATTACGTGCACCATAATGATGCCAAACTGTAGAGCAGTATCGGAAATGCGGTACTATGAAGCTTCCTATAGCTTTAACATGGTATCACTTGAGATCAGCGTTAATGAGCAAATCATTAAGAAAGAAACTCGCCCTTTAAAGTAGACCCTCATAATAGACTTAATTCAAAGTAGCAAAAAAAAAAAAAATTGATATTTGACTCAGAGATTCATGGTCTCAGTTGGTACTTTGATCATCCTGCTGGCTTAAATTCGACAAAATATGGAAGATATTCTTTTGCCATAGCTATCAATCTTTTCCATATTCACCCCGTCCGACTCTTTTGATTTATTCAGTTATTTGCTTTTTCATCTTTTCGATAGTTTAACCAAACTTATATTTGTGATTTCCATAAAAAAATAATAACCTTGTTAATTGTACCTTGTTAATTATACTGTAATGAACTGTAATTAGTGCGCGAGAAGAAGTCAAGTGGAAACAAATGCACATTAGAGCTGACTGCGTGTATCGAAGCCTCCGAAAAACAGTTAAGATTTGATGCATTGATCTAAAAGGATATTTTGATCTTTATTCGGTAACCAAATCAACTCGTCAAACTTCTCTGGGCCATTTTCAAACGCATCAAAGATGGCTGTTTCACAATATGATACGGCAAGTGTCTCACTGGAGGTTAGTTACATGATCACCATCATCATCAACAGCATCACTAGTCCCTTTACAGTTCTGGTGATAAAGATTGTGATGAAGATACCTCGGCTCCGGACTAACAGCAACATCTTGCTGGCCTGTTTAGCGGTCACTGATGCGTTAACTGCCGGGTCTCTTTGGTCAACCGTCGTATGTACTGTGGAGGACATTCCTAATATTTGGTCTCAGTAGCAGTGAAATAGTTGAAAATCTCCATTTTAATGTTATGTCGTTGTTTTCAATTGCTTCATGCCTTCATCTTATGTAGGTTACTTTCGAGAGGCTCATAGCGATCAAATTTGCGATGCACCATTCAAACATTATAACTGATAACAACCTGAAAGTAGCAGTCATACTAATTTGGATCATTGCTTTCCTGTGTAGCATTTTTACTGTGTTAAAAATGAATCTAGTCACATAGTCTATAGGAATCCTGGTCACAATTTCATGTATTGTTTTCATTGCCTTCGCTTATGTGATTTTGTATCATGAATCATGCCGCCACCAAAGGCAGATAAAGGCTCAAGAACTGCCCCTGGAAGAAGTGGAAAGATTTACCAGAGAAAACAAGGCGCTTAAGACAACTGTCTTCGTAGTTGGTGCTGTTACTGTTTGCATTCTCCCAGCCGGTTTGTATTCAATTGTTTGTGTTACAGGCGTTTATAATATTTTCCCCATCAACGAAGCACTGTGGCAAACCTGTGGCATGTTAAACTCGCTCGTTAATCCACTGATCTACTGTTGGAGACAAAAGGACATGGGAGAGCTCGTATTTAGAGTAAAGAAACAAGTCATACATCCATCCATCCATCCATCAATTGAAGATGGGGAATATTTCAGAAAGACTGAAAAACTTGATTATTATTCATGTACACTTTTACACATTTTACATAAACCGATGAGTGAATCTTCTAAGTTGTTATTTAATATGACTATTACATTTTTGACCAAGAGAGTTAAATCGTCAGCTGCGGGCTGTTCCAGCTTATCATTTTCTCTTGGTCAATTATTATTCCTAAACCCTAATTCAACAGGGTATGAATGGGAATGTTGTTAAATTGAACAATATTGGGAGCACTCAGAGTTTATTTCCTTCCAGTTTGTCTGTGCCATTCACTGAATAACATTATTTTTCTCAAATGTTTAATTCTATTCAATTCATCGCTTTCCTAATATAAAACCTTATCCTTTCAAGGTTTTTAAACTCGCTCCTTTTCGTGGACTAGTCGTCAAAATGTTTTTCTCAGATGGCTCAGAACCACCGATACCGCTGTTACTCAAAGCTCCGTCATATCCCATTTCTATCTCGGCAATTACCGAATTTGCAGAAAAGTGTATTGCACTTGCAGAGGCTAACTCTAAGCAGAATTCATCAAAGTGTTTTAGGCAGACCGAAGTGACCCATGCTATGCGCGCTGGTTCCAAGTCACAGGATGTTATGAAACATAGAGCGTTCTTCTTAGCCACTATCGCCACGAGGCGATAGTGGTTAAGAAGAATAATAACTGAAAAATTTTTTAACGATATCGACGCAAATAGTACACAGCAGATATATGAGGTCTATTCTCTCATATGTTGTGCCAAATACGTTATTTTAGCCTAAGAACCTCATGGGTACGATGCCTGCGAAGTCGTCCTTACCCAAATGTGAGTCACATTTGCCTTAAAAAAAACAACATTTACTTCTCTATACCATTATTGAAAAGACGAATTAGTTGCAATACGATCCGTTCAACGTTTGTCACGTAAGAGGTCATGTGCATAGTATACTCTTAGCTGAGCTGAAAGATTGGGGGACCTATTTTGAACTTTTCGATTTTTCGGAGAAAGTAAAGCACGATAGAACTTTTTGATAAAATTTTTAAATAAGGTTCCTCAAAAGAGTCCTTTGTGAAAAATAAATTTAATTACGAAATTTTTCAGGTGTCGGCAACCGACTGTCGATATTTGTGGTCAGTAGTTTTGCCCTAACTTACTTGACAGTTCGCAAACGTACGTAACAGTTAATCTTCGGCTGGACAAACATGTTTCAAACTCTGTACGGAGATTTTGAAAAAAGAGCACTGTTGACGATGTTTATAGCTTTCGATTTACCAACTTAAACTTGGCACGGGAAAACTACCAGAAAAGTATTTGCTCAATCGAACTTATATAATTACATATTTTCACCAAACATTTACGACCATTTATAAAACTGACAATAATTGAAGACTCGTATATCATGTTATTGCCACTCTAGATAAAGCTTCCATTCTGAGTAAGTGGCGGCCTGTTCATTAGCATAACGATGACAGCTTCTAGCTGCATGTAGTTTGTTTCGATTGAAAAGCACATACCGAAGTAACTGCGCCGGACGGCCATTAAAAGCAAGAGAAAAGTACTGGGAAATATTCATACGCGAAAATTAAAAAAGATAAAGCACTAAATTCATCCCTTTTTGCTGTTTCAAAATGGCCTCGCACTTGAATTCTAGATTTTTTTAGTTCAACACCTAGTTGACTAAAACTATTAAGGAAAACATCTGAAAAGGAATCATTTGCTACTATTACGTAGATAAAACTCGAACTCACAGTGGAAACCCCTGACTTGTTGTAGAAGTTTATCCTAATTCAGCTTATCCTCGGCCTTTTAAAAATGACCTTAGAGGTAGATTTAGTCTCCCTTGTAGCCCTTTCCGGCGTCGTCCCGCAAGCGAAACCTCACCCACCAACGGCTGCTCACATTCGAACAGCATTCCTTTCCGGAAATTGGCCAATCAGCATTTACTTACCATATTCCGGAAAGCGTTCGCGCCTCAATAATCAAACCAATCACAGAGTTCGTATTATCCGAGCGTTGAAACTGACAAAATGAAGACGCTTTCGACTTATTGCAAGATACTTTTGGTATTGAGAGCTTGACGCATCAGAGAGAAGCCATAACAGTAATTATAGAAGAGACAAGAGATGTTTTTATAAATTTGCCCACAGGATTTGGGCAAACAAAACAGCGATCATTATCTGATATTTTCTTCGGAGTTTTCGATGACATCAGATTTCATCTTTAGAAACTAACGCTAACGCGCTTCCTGTGAATTTGTGGGAATAAATATATCGCGTGTTCATTGGTTGTTTGTCAGACAATAACTTTATTTTGATTGGATAACACATTACAATGGGAAAGGAATGCTGTTCGAATGTGAGCAGCCGTTGATGGGGGAGTTTTTACTTGCGTGACGACGCCGGAAAGGGCTGCAAGTGAGACTAAGGTAGATTTGGGTCAACATAGCAACAAAAAGAGGGTGACCTATTCTTGTAATTCATGCAATTCATCTCAATTGACATTGATATTAGCTCACTGTGGGTCTCACTGTGGTTGCCTAAATTTTCCAAACTATGGAAGATTGCCGCTTCCAATTAATGCTGGTTCTCTCTAGATTCACCCATTCCATTCCAAATCTTCTTGGTCTTTTCCCTATATTACTTTTTTGTGGTCTAACATATATACATACATATGACTTTATTTAAACTCAGATTTAGAATAGCTCGAGAGAGCTAGTATCTCCGAGTATAACACCCACCACACATGTGTTTTGTGATTTCCAAAAAAAATTAACAACCTCAATTATCATGAAATGTAGAATTACAGTAATTCATGCGCGGGGAAAAGTAAAGTGGGAACACTTCAACACCAAAGTTGTTGTGTTTGAGCCAAGTACAACGTTTGAAAAAGAACGTGAAAAAACTTTAATCGCTAGATACACAACTATTAATTTACTCATCTCAACCTAAACTAAATAACATGGACGACTGAATGTATTTACACTGCTAGTTACCTAAGCAATTAACCACACCTAGTGTCGGTTAACCGACTCATAAACCACGCGGGATGTTGGGAGAACACGAGAAAAGTTTGTAAACCTCAAGGAGCAGTCTCGAGTGAAGTCTATGAATATGAGTGAAGTTTTTCAGAGGAAATTATGAATTTAATCTTATTTTATGTCTATCTTGTAATTAATTCACTGCTTAACAGGATACCAGTGTGGCTGCTTAAGGACAGGCTTGATGTGATCATACTTGGTACGAATAATAACGAGGGCTGCGGCGTTCTGGACATTCTTATGCGTTCTATTAGAAATTTGGGTGGTCCATTCATTAAAGAATTGGCATTCAGACATTCAGATGTAATGAATGCGTGAACTAACATTTCTGTGTCTGCTAGAGATAAACATTCTCTTGCCTTGCTGCTGTTTCTTGGGTGGAATAAGCAGGTGTTACTGACATTGATGACATGTTTATCTAATAGCGTGAGTTAATTGAAAATGACTCTAATGTTTCTCGCAGAAGGGGATGACTCGATCTGTGTATCAGACTCATTGATGTACTCTATATTGATGGGGATGGACGGTTTCGTACACTCAAGATTAGTAGCTCAGTCTTTTCTTTGTTCAGTTTCAGTTTATTGCACAGCATCCACTAGTCGCTCTCGGAAACACACGCTTTTATGTTAGCTGTAGAACTGAGTTGTTTAGCGGGGGTGGACTTACATGAAAGATAGAGCTGAATGTCATCGGGGTAGAGGTGGCAATGGAGTCCACGACGTCTGACAATGTTCCGAATGGGCGATGTGCTCTCATACTTGGTGTAAGTCACATGACATGCATGGGGAGTGAATCTTTCACGACACCTCATCAGAGGGATTTTAATTAAGAGCACACAACCGCTCGATTGTTTTAAGTGACAGATCACTTTGTCCGCAGTCGTGGCCTCTTTTGTTTTTGTATAAGCATTTCTAATGTAAACATCGAAGCTTTAACATGGTGAAATATAATCTATTTTCCCCCCAAATTTCTCCGCCCCTTTTATCAAGATGTACGTTTATTTTCAATATTTAGTTTTTATGAGTATATCTTTCGTATTGTAACACCTTAAAAAAGGTTGTATACTTATCAGAAATTATTAACTAAATAAAGAAGCGTCACTGAGCACGGTATTACTCAGAATATTGTTTGAGTCCTCGAGCACGCATTTTAAACGCTAAAACTTTTAAACGCAACAAGCAATGACTCTGTAACCGATAATTTCTTCTTTGCCATCAAATGTCCCCCCTCTTTAACGATCAGTTATCTTCAATGTCTAAGAACATCGAACAGTTTAAATGGAAGACGCTAGCTAGGACTGTAAACGCATCATGCAACAGCTGGCACGCCCAAAGGTATTGTCAACATTTTAGTTTACTCATTTCCACATCTGATGAAGATGTATGGCGTTACAAAATGGCAAATATGCCTGAAAGGGAATCGTGACTTGTCTGCTATTTCCTTTTAAAGGCAGATCGTGAACTGTTTGTTTTATAGTACATTGTGTCGACGCCTGAATTACGAATGTAGCTGGTTTATTTTGTATACTTTTAGTTTGAAGCGAAGTCAAAATTCTGAATTGTTAACTGTAAAATGTTCAGCAGGCAACCGTGGACGATACTCCTACTCTTGTACGTTGGATCAGCGATGATCTGATCGGCCCAAAATAACGAATATGAAATATAAATATGGAGGCAAGACCGATACAACGTAGATAAGTAAATTTTAAGACGGAGCACTATATTTCGGCTGGCCAAACCAGCTTTCTTCAGGTGCAGTGGGAATTAATAGAGAATTGGGGTGATGCTTCGTAGATAGCTATCTACGAAGCATCACCCCAATTCTCTGTTAATTCCCACTGCACCTGAAGAAGGCTGGTTTGGCCAGCCGAAATATAGTGCTCCGTCTTAAAATTTACTTATCTGAATTTAATTTTGTGTTAGGTAATTCTCCTTCTAAAATGATCGGTTACATCGAAGCATCGAAGAGTTAAATTGGAGGATGTGTAAGACTGTAAATATATCATGCAGCAGGTGATGCACTGGTTGTATTATGCGGTACATTGTGTCGACTGATGAATCACGAATGCGGCTGGTTTACTTTTATATACTTTAAAGTATTTAATTTTTGTTTTAGCTAATGAGTGTCGCTTACGTGTCTTGCACATGAATTTGTCCATTAAAATGGTAATAGGATTAAAATCGGATCAGAGTTAGAGGGTAGATCATTCCTAAATTGTATCTCAGTATACATCATCAGTCTGGACAAATAAATTCGACCGCAATCAAACGAAAGTTGGTTAAACCATTACGTTTCCAATCAGCTGATATATTTTGAGATTGATTGTTACTCTCGGAGAAAAACTAGTAGAACTTTGGGTTGGGGTCTAGCTATCAGCACCATACCTCTTTGGTGTTTTAATCTAAACTATTACAAATTAATAGAATTACGAATGAGGCAGCGAAGTGCCCATAACCCTCAAGACGATAACTGGTTTAAAATAGTTTTTAGTTTGGAATAATCAACAATATCCCTACAACCTCTAATGAAGGAGTAAATAAATAGCCGGTATCACTGCTGGACTCGCGTCGTAATATAATGGCGTCTTTTACACAGTTTATCCACAAGCCAGGCTTGTAGGTGTTTCATCTTAGTACATCCACTTGTAGGCCTCCGAGTTCGGGTCTTCTCTCTATCAAAAAAGACAAATATTGTTAAAGTTTGTCAGGGGCACATCCACTGATCACCAGAATTAAACCTTACCATGGATCAAGTCGTTTCTCCGCTCTGCAATTTCATTTTTTGATCATGATGAATCACTTTTAATCGAGCGTAGCATGACACACTGATTCCAAAACGGATAAAACAAACTTTTGGAATGTTTTCTATGGGACAATACAATGGGAATGTCAAATTTTACTAGATTTAGTCAGGGATTGCTGCCCACTCTCGGTTTTTAAAAGTTATTAAAATCAGTAATATCAATACTTAAAACACCAACTGACCTCTTTTTGACGAACTTCCCTTCCGAATGGACGGGATCCTTGATAGTTGTTCGGTGGGTTAGACAGTTTTTGTCTTGAATCTTGGTACTACCAGATAAAAATAAGAGTTCCACTTTCACACATTTTCACAAAAGTTCACAATGGTCAACCTCTCTAACCTTAGAAAGAACCAA
This sequence comes from Stylophora pistillata, assembly GCF_964205215.1. NCBI lineage: Eukaryota > Metazoa > Cnidaria > Anthozoa > Scleractinia > Pocilloporidae > Stylophora > Stylophora pistillata. The sequence goes on from NC_142530.1 coordinate 10,789,795, forward strand.
ATACCTGAGCGATTCTTTCAAGGGGAAAGTGCCGTTTGACAACTGATTTCCATCTGCGGTGTGGTGGCCTCGCGCCGTAGGCTTCTGCTTGATTATTCAGAAGCAGCAAATACAAAAATGAGGAGAGGAGTATAATCCACCTTGGATTCATGTCTGCTTCTCTTTAGTTCATCCAGTCTTGATCAGGATGATTAACCTGTTATTCTGATAAGTTTTTATAAGCTACTCTGACAGGTGAATCCCAGTTTAATTACTATTCGCTGGCATTCCAATAGCGTCGCGTGGATATAAAATACAAAGAAGCCATCATACTGTATGACTCTAATAGTACCCACGTGGAAGCCTCCGGACTTTGTAACAATCAAATTAAGGGTGCCAGCCTAAATCATTGGACCTTTTCGTAACATCATTTTACTCAAGTATATTTGTAGGGCGTATCCAGCATTACCCATTAAAGACTGTGTCCTAATTATTTATTAATGCTTGTATGATTTCATCGTAAGGCTATTTCACTTCTCTAGGTTATTGTTTTACTGGTATACTCTCATACAAATATCTACTCGAGTTAATCATACAGCACGGATCGAATAATGCTATACAAAGTTTCTTTTTAAGTCGAAGATAAGTCCCGATAAAGCAGGAATAAAGATATGTACACACCTAAGGGCCACATTGATATAAACGCCCGCACGACCCGCATAAAAACAAGCTCGTAGTGAATGTCGAGAACTCCTTTAGCTTCACCATTTTAATCATTTCTGCGAGGGTAAAATTAACAGAAAAAAACCTGAATTCGGAGTTTGTAAGGAAATATCCTAAAACTTTTGTTAAAATATGGAATAACAGAGAGACAAGAGAGCTGTTTGCAATTATTTCATTTGTTTTATCTCATTGTAGTTTGCCAGTTGCCTAAAACGAGTGACGAATTAATTCAAGTTCTACGTTTACTTTAATTTTCAGATGCTGATAGCTGCTTTTTAAGGACTGTGTCCTTCAAAAGCTGTAATGACTATATGTAAATTACTATTATCCACTTCATATTATAAGAAATCAGTCAGCTACGTGGGATCATTATCATTAGAGCTGTTTCCATGCACTGGTTAACGGAAAGTTTCTGAGTCGGTTGAATTATAATGACGATTAGCTATAGCCACAATGGATACACAAATTAAATACCAATATGCAAATCTTTGGCTTTTCACCGACTGTTAGTTGTAAGAAAAGTCTCACGTCAAGAAGTATACAAAGCTTCATGTAATTAGCGCATTAACTATAAAACGTTGCAACAGAAGGCGCGAAGGAAAGTGAAAAACGATTTCATTTTAAGGGTATGCTCTAGGAATGAGCAGCCACTCTACATTTTAGCGACAAATGATTATAACTAACACCAGCAATTTGTTGAAGAGGTGCCTATGATGATAGTAATTAACAAAAGATAATAAAAGCTGATGAAAAGTAAAGCTTAGGCTGTTCGATCTCTAAAATTTGTGTTTTTCAGCTGCTATTGACTCAACGTGTGTTATGCCAACTGGGTATAATTATTTTTAGTTTTTTTTTCCTTTTTCTGCTTAACTACTTGTTAGAATTAGGACAAACGTCAAATTTATGAATGCAGCAGAAGGTAAGCCAATTTCTATAAAAAACAGCGTTACCACTCGTAACCTCTATTAGGTCACCAGTCAGAGTATTCTTGGGAATAAATAAAATCTTTATGACTGTATATGATGTAAAGAATTTGGCGATAAAGGGTTGTTCTTCAGAATCTTCGATTAATAATCTCGACTTTTTTTAAGTTAATTTATGAACTGAGCGGATAAAAGACCTAACACTCAAGATCGAGACTATAATATCTTAAAAATTCAAAGGCACGAGCAGATTAAACAATTTTTTTGGTCTTTGAGCTAAGACCCACATACTTTTCTGAAAATTATGACTTCGGATCTGTGAACTGAAATAGGGTTTGGATAAACGGGCCTCAAGGCTTAACAACAACAGATGTAGTGAGACTGAGTCTGCTATAGCTCCAGGTGGATAAATTGATTGATGATGGTGCCCAAAGACTTAACAGTCCGATTGGGTGACATAATTTATTTCTTGCCTGTAAGGTGATACCAACGTGCAATCGAAATGTTGCGTGATAAATAGACTTTTTGACGAAAACAACGCTGATATGATTCATAATAACAATGTTTAATTGATTTAGAAAAAATGCGTTTAGAGTTTTTTTCAAGCATGCTTAAGCACGCACGTATTCATACATCTATTTATTGAGTCTAGGCTGATAGTTTCGAAAGAAACTGTTTGGGGCTGCGTCGGTGGGAGTAACGAAGTAATTTGGATATATCAACAAAGTTGAAGTGGCAAATTGGCCACCGTAACGATTACAAAAGCTGACGTTTCGAGCGTTAGCCCTTCGTCGGAGCGAATAGTTTCGCTCCGACGAAGGGCTAACGCTCGAAACGTCAGCTTTTGTAATCGTTACGGTGGCCAATTTACCACTTCAACTTTGTTGATATATCCAAATTATTTATTGAGTCTGCTCGTTAACTTTTCCTTTGCATAAAGACCTATTTGACCACCTTTCGTTTTTCTCCTTTTATTTCGCATTCCTCTGCGATTTAATCATGCTACAACACGATGTTTCGACGATTATTGTGGCTGACCAATGGAACTCGGTCTCCTTTCAACTGTCAAACTTTTAATGAGCTTTAATGTAGACGCTATATAATGAATGACTCTTAACCAACCATGCTTCAGGTGGCCGCTGTTTGTAGGGAACTCCTTTCTTGATGAGGCACGACAATGAGTCAAAGTTAGAGTCGGATTTCAGAGTGATTACATTGAAATCGTTAAATATTTTAGAGTTAACGTGGAGAGCGTGGCTGTACGCAGTGTCATTTTAGGGTAGTATTTGAAGTGTTTTGTTTAAAAATACCGTTAATCAACTCTTTTTGAAGCACTCCAACATTATTTGTCTCATCCAGCCTTTTTTATACACATTTCATATTTTCAAAACATATCTTTTTACGTTTCTCTCTTCAATGACTGATTGTATTTCATAATAGTCAATAGTCTATATCAACTAAGTGTATAGTGTAGTCAGAGAATGTAAATTGTTGTTATATCATCCTCAATGGAAACAGACACAAACGAAGAAGTCTGCAAAGCGAATAAAACTGGTGCAGAAAGAGTATTTCGCGTTTTATATTGTGAGCAAAAAGGGTAAAACAGTTATATTACTTCTGAATCATTTTATTGGTCACCGTTTGATAATCGTTTTAGTTTTGGAGTCCTTGTCAAAGTTTCTTAATATTACATTAAACAATGCCACTGAGATACTAGGCACACTTTCATTGGTCGATAACTGGTATGTTTGGAGAGAGTATGCGAACACCTACCTCCAGGTGTCTTTTTGAGAAATATTTTTAGAGGAAAGCCGAGTGGAAGACCCTTTCTGTGTTTATTTGCAGAGCCTCATATGAACATTAGGTGGGTTGGGAGGCTAAATGTTTTTGGGGTCTAACCACGCACTTATAAATTGTGATTTCTCAACCTTAATCATCATGCATTGTAAAATTATAGTAATTCCTACGCGAGAAAAGTCAGGTAGGGAAATTGAGACACCTGAGTGGCTTTCCATCAAATCGGCCGCAAAAAGATAAAATTTAACGGTCGCTTCGTGAGAGTGAGTTGAGGCTCTTTAGATAATGACAATTATAAAATTATGAGTCTCATTATTTAGAGAGAAGTTGAGACTGTTGCAAACAAAAGTGGTGTTCCTTTAAATCGCCCGCAAAAAGGCAGCATTTCAAGGAATTGCCATTATCAATGGGATTGAGTTATACACACATACATACAGACATACGTTTATTGTAACTCCCAACTTGGGCTTTTCGGTTACAATGTCTAGCTACAATATTTAAGGGGCGTATAAGTTAAAAAAGAGAAGAAGAAATAACAGGTAAATAATACATTTTATAGCTAGAATCAATTACAAAAGACCCAAAACTATACTTTAAAAATTAAGTTTACTCAATGCAAATGCTCTCCCCTTAATAGCTTCTGCGCTAAACGACGCCTGAAGCTATTTACATTGTCCGCAATTTTCAAGTCATTAGAAATACAGTTCCAAAGTTTGCATCCACGATATGTGAATGAACGTTGTCCATATCACAGACGACAACGAGGGATGTATAAAAGATTGCGTGATCGCGTAGTCCTAGTGTGAATATGAGAACGAGGTACAAATATATTGGCCAGATATTTTGGAACTAAATGATTAAGACATTTAAATACCATGACAGCATCGTTAAAGGAATCCTCCACGTGGATGACACCACAATCCTGTACGTGGATGACAAAAGAGCCAGAACAGTGATCTTAATAATAATAATAATAATAGTTAATCTTTATTGAGGATGCCAACATCACAAAAGAGTGGTTTATAGAGGGGTCCTCTAAAAGTAACTAAATAAAATATAATTACTTAAAAATAAAAAGAAAAAAATACATATCGAAAAATATGAAGATAAAACTACATTATTTGAAAATTAACATGCGAAAAACGAAACTAATTAAAATAGTACTTTCTTGATACCACGCTTAAATTGGCTTAAGGTGAGCATATCTCTTAGGGAAAGGGGTAAGGCATTCCAAGCGTCCGCTGCAAAATTTATTGTTATCCAGTGCCCCCATCTTCTGTGTGCGAATGATTTGCGGATATTTCGCTTCGATCGTGTATTATAGCTATGATAGTTAACTGTTAAAAGAGCAGTGAAAAGTGTGCATAAAAAGGTTATTAACTACCTTAAAACATAAAAATAGCACGATGCTCCGCTCTCCGCCTTTCTAGAGGTTTCCAATGGAGCTTTCAAAGTGCATCGCTCGCGGAAGCAGTAGGGGGAAGATCTAAAATGATTCGTGCAGCCTTGTTGTGAAGGATCTGTGGCTCCGTCATAGGTGTAGTGTTGCCCCGGTCTCCCCATATAATATCGCCGTAGTCAAAAAGGGGCAGAACAAAAGAATTAAAGAAAGTTATCCGAGCGCTTAGTGGGAGACACGACTTGATGCGCCGCAAAAGGCCTAGCTTCTTGTTTATCTTATTACGCATGTGCTCAATATGATCCTCCCAAGTAAGATTCTGATTGATAATTAATCCTAAGTAGGGAAAGCATTCTGCTTCCTTAAGTTGCTTACCATCGGCTGAAATAACAATGGAATCGATTCTACGTACTCTCGAGTTACTACCTATTAGCATAAATTGGGACTTCTTGATGTTAAGAGTAAGTTGATTAAGTTTCAACCAGTCACATACTTGTCTGAGGTCCGAGTTCATCTTAGTTTCGATTTCTGAAATAAGTTTGGAGGAAAAATATAAAACGGTGTCATCAGCGTACAAAGTAATGCTACAAGATTCAAGAACGTTTGGTAAGTCATTCATATAAATTATAAACAATAGCGGGCCTAAGATTGAGCCTTGGGCAACTCCGACAGATTCTGTGTCTGGGTCAGATTGAGCTCTGCCACAGCAAGTAACTTGATTTCTGTTGGAAAGGAAAGAATCAACCAGTTCTGTGCAGTATCATCCAGACCAAAGCGAGACAGTTTACGTAGCAGAATGGAGTGATTCACGGTGTCGAACGCCTTTGTCAGATCTAAAAAGACGGTCCCTGTAACAATGCTGTTGTCCATGCCGAGGAGTAACTGATCAGTAAACTGTGCAGAAGCTGTGACAGTCGAGGATTTCAGTCGAAAACCAAACTGTTTTGACGAGATTAGGTTATTCTCTGTTAGGTAGCCATAGAATTGAGCGTGAACAGCATTTTCTAAGATCTTACTTAACGTTGGCAGTACTGAGATCGGCCTTTAGTTGGACGCGTCCTGTTTGTTACCTTTCTTAAAAAGGGGTATGACCCTCGCGTTTTTCCAAACGGAAGGAAAAGTTCCTGTTTGTAGCGATAGATTAAATTATGACGTCAACGAAGGCGCAATAATATGTCCAGAGTCCTTAAGCAGGCGGGCACTGATTTTATCTAACGCAGTAGCTTTGTTGGGTTTTAAACGCTTGATAGCTTTCCTGACAAAACTTTCAGATATCAGCCGGAAAGAAAACCCGGAACCAGTTATATTAGGATTTACCTCGGGCTGGTTAGAGAACGACAAGTCCGGAAATTTTTCGGCAAGTTTTCTGCCGATACTTACAAAGAAGTTGTTCAAAGCAGTAGTAATTGACTCGTCAGAGGTGACAACTGCGTCATCTACTCGTAGACTAGAGATATTTGTGGAGGTCTTTGACGATGGTAGAGTCTTTTTGAGTGCTTTCCAAAACCCTTTAGTATTTCCTTGGTTTTCTTGAATCAGATTGGAATAATAGTCTGATTTAGCTTTCTTAATGCCGCAGTTGACTCTGTTTCTTAGTAGTCGGTAAACGCGCCAATTTTGACTGTTCTTGTTTCCTTTTGCTTTCTTGAGATGATAATCGCGCTTTCTCATTTCACTAGCGATGATTGAGGTCATCCACGGGACTGACGATCCTCTAACTCTTCGGGTTTTAGTTGGTGCGTGGGCTTCAACAACGTCCAAGAACAGCTTATCCCATGTATTAACACAGTCGTCCAGGTTGTCGGTGTTATTAAAAACGACATGCCAGGGAATATTCTTAAGATCTTCATTGAAAGAGTCTTTGTTGTAGTTCTTGTATGAACGATATTCGATAGTTTTGGGAGCAACCCGGGGACGACCGGATTTAAGGACACAGTAAACAAGCGAGTGATCACTAAGTCCGAGATCAAAAACTCCAGACTCGACAAATTTGTGGTTGGCGTTTGTAACCACTAGGTTAATTAGCGTCTCAGAATGTTCGGTGACGCGTGTCGGTTCCTTTATCAATTGTTTTAGGTTAAAAGCCTCTGTAATTCCCCGGAGTCTTCGTTTCAGCGAAAAATTTGCATTTTTCTGTTGGACAGAGAAATCAATGTTGAAATCTCCCAGAAGAACTTTATCATTAGTAGAATCAATTCTAGACAGAGAATCATTTAGATTATCCAAAAAGATATCCACATGCTCATCTGGGGGTCTGTAGACATTGCCGATGATGAGTGGCTTGCATCTTGTTCGGTTTATTTTAATCCAGACAGACTCATTTACATTCATGAGGTCTTCTTGCTCGATAAAATTTAAACTTTCGCGGCAATAAATTGCTACACCTCCCCCTTGCTTTCCTTCCCGGTCTCGCCTTACACAATTGTATCCCGGTATGTGAATTTCCTCATCCTGAATACTGCGTGAGAGCCAGGTCTCCAAGAATGTCCAGATATCGGGGCCTTTGTTGTTACTCATAACAAGATTTAGTTGGTCGATTTTGCCGGTTATAATTCTAACATTGAGATGAGCTATAGACAGGCCATTGGCTTTGATACTGAAGGATGGAACTTCAAAGTCCACCTGGTTTAGAGGACCAGGCTAAGGACAAACGTCGCCAGACAGAATGATGCCAGCTCAAGCATAGAAAGTCAGCTGCGTTATCTTCAAAAATTTAGCTAACTTCGTTGAAGCAGCGCCATTGTGCTGGCGATGTAGCGACTCCTCTGTTGTCGTAAATTTCCCGAAATTTCAGTCCTGCAGCTCTTTTTTGAAACAAAATACACATCGCTGTCATTTAGTGAAGTGTTCGTCTGTAGATGTAAGGACTGGTAGTTTGAAAAAGACACATAAACTAAATAATTGTTTTGATTGTTTTCACATTTCACAAAAGACTTCTTAGAGTTTGTAATTGTCATTTAGAATGAATGAGTAAATCAACTGAGTGAGTCAAAAAAGCTTCCAGAACCACTACTACATAGCAAATTTTGGCATAAAGCGTAAAGCATGATTTCACACTCACAAATGAGAAATTTTCACTTTTTTATGTTTCTGTCATGAGAAATAATACTTTTCGCATCAACGCAAGCAAAAAAATAATATTTTATCCTAAACAAATTTCTGTTTATCTCTTAATTTACTTTGATACATATATGAATACCGCTATCTTAAATGCAAGAACGATTAGTGAGGACAAAAAGGCACCCAAGAGGTACATTGAGGAGTGATTAGATTGTTTTGACCCCTAAATTTCCCAACCTTTCCTAGAAAAATGTTACAGTTTTCATTTCATTTCTTTTTCTCTAAAAAATGTCATGTGACATAGAAATCTAACTTTCTTCTACTCAAACAATACTTACTGTACTAGTCTGGGGTGATTACACTACTGCAAAGGCTGATCGTTTCCTATATGTTTTGTTTTTGATAGGTCAGGCACAAGAAGAATATGTGGAGTTGGAGCAGTTGCTGCATGACATCTACACATACAGAGAAGATAAAATAGAGCTTGCAAAAAAAGAAAAAGACCTGAAGAAGAAAAAAGAGAAAGAAGAGAAGAAAAAAGCTGAAGAAATGAGTGAGGCTGCCCTTGCTGGTATTACAAGTGAGCATTTCACAGGGCTTAAACTTTTGGTCAGATGTGGTGAAATAGCTATTACTAAGTTATAGGAGGCAGGCTACCCTGGTTTGCAGGAAAAGAAGCTTGCTCTGTGGGCAGTTTTGAAAAAAAAGACTTTTTCATCCAAATGGTAAGCTGGTTAAGGCCTGGGGGAAATTGTAAAAAAGAAAAGAAGAAGTTTTCAGTTTGAGGTTCACAATTTTTCCTAGGCCCAAGATTCCTCATATTGGGAGGCACAAAATTGGGTGTAGTCAGCACTAGTTGTTTTATGTTACCCCTAAGAGATATGAAATTGTATGGTTACCTAACAAAACATTTAGGCCTATCTTTGGTGTGAGACTGATTAGTGTATGTTCTCTTCTTCTAGAAACGAAGTTAGATGAGACAGACACAAGTAGGGATAATACTATCAGTGATGCGGATCAAGTGGTGACGATGGAAATGAAACCACAGCCAGCGAAAAAAGCAGTAAAAAGAAAAGAGGCAAGTAAGGTAAAAAGGTTCATGTTTTGGAAGGGAGTAGGGTACTCAGGGAGGTTTTTTTTATATACCCCATTATCTCTCATTATCTAATGTACAAGTAAATTACTTTTCCTCAGCTAAGAAGAAAAAAAAAGATCTTCCAAGCTCTCTGCTATTGAGATGCTGGAGCGCAAAAATGAGAGGAAAGCGGACTTCAAGGAAAAAGAGCTTGAGCAGCGACAAAGGGAGTTAGAATTTCAAAGGAAAAAATATGAAGAAGAAGCAACAGAGAGAAAGCACGACTCCAGTTAGAGCTAGAGGAGCGCAGAGCATTCATGTCTTTACTGAAGGACAAACTTTAAGATTCCTCAGATTTATCTAAAACATGATGTTACAACAAAAGGTTGTATTTATTTTCTCAGCCTGTTCTTGTATTAGTGAAATATAGGAGACATGTTATATTTATCTAGAACATTATGATGTAACAAAATATTTTATTTTCTCGGTCTGTTTTTGTTGTGTTGGAATAAAGGAGACATGTTATATTTTCTTTAAAAACTTTGTGCTTGTTTTTACATAAGGTGTTTGATAAGTAATCCTCTAACTCTGGTGGATCTAGCCCGAAAAAGGTACTTGTTTGTGACCCAGACAAGCATGTGTGGCAGTTAGCCAGAACAGCTGCCACCAAATAGTACTTGCCTATTGGCTGGAGCAAAATTTTCAGATTCTTCTTGAAATCTAAAAAGGCAAACAACTGGCATATTTTTCCAAATCTCCACTTGACTGAGACTCTTAAGTTGCTCATTCTGCTATTAAACTCTTGTTGATCGTCGGTTAGCCGTACGCCTCTGAAGGGTGCAAGGATGTTCCTAGTCAGCCCATAAGCCGGATCACCATAGATGATATAAGGTTCCTCATTAGGCCTCTGAAACCTTCGGAGCTTCTCAGCTAAACCACTCACTCCAAGCATGAAGGCATCATGTCTCTTGCCCTCTATTGGCCCAAATATATTTGCAATCAAACCATTGGGAGCTTGAACAGACTAGAAAAAATAAAAATACAAATTTTAAACAAACGAGATCACAAGATAGAGAGAATCTAATCAGTCCATATCCAAAAAGGGAAGTAAAAGTTGAATGGTATGATACCTGAAACTTGATACAGTGCACTCTCTTGTGTCCACTGAACATGATATGCTGGTTTCTTGTGGGGCGTGCCATTGGGCGGGGTGTGCCATCGATGAATCCCCAACATTGTTCAAGAGCATTGTTTGTTATGGATGACTTCAGCAAAAAGGGCAGGATCCAGCCAAGACAGATCTAAAGAGTCCAGGAGGTGGCCAAAGCGGTCATAAATGTCATCAACAATCTACAAAAAGGGTTGTTTTTATAAAAGATGGGGAGCTACATGGTATAGAGCATTGTCAGGGTTTTGCCAAGGGGGAAGGGGCCAGATCATTAGGAGCTCTAGTTCTATTGCATCATACTAAAAATGCTTAAAAAAAATGGGGGGGGGGTAATTAGCCTACAACACTGCCACATAATTCTACATAGCACAATGTCTTAGTCCTCTTTATAGCAAGAACAAAAAAAAAAAAAGAAAAACGTAATTGCTGAGAAAGAAATATAATTATATGAATTTCCTAAGATTTGATGAATGAAATACCAGTCACAATACCTTGTGAAATATCAGACTGAGCTCAGATGTTGACCTCCCAAACAGGGAAACAAGATCACACCATCTGTTTGGGTAGGTAAACCTTCGCAAAAGTATCATAAGGGCTTCCATTCCAGGGGCATTCGTCCTCTGAGAGCAGATATAATTTTCTGTTATGTCAAGGGCATGCAGAAGCCGGTACATGTCATCTTTTTCAAACCTTTGCAGAGAAAAAAAAAACATGGTGTTAATCTAAAAAAAAACATGACTGATTCAGTAAAATGTCGAAAGCACTTGCCTAAACATCTCCTCGCACTCGAAGTTAGTCAGATCTTCAAAGTTTTTCCTTGTAAAATCGCTTTTCTTGTCAGGAAACATGGAGAAAAGGAGAAGCGTGTCGAGATCATCTTCGTCTGATGAGTCCTCAGAAGAGTCGGAGCTGTCTTGGTGAGAAATTACGGTTAAGAAATCATTAAAATCTCGTCTTGCAGCAGCAGCCATTTTTGTCACCAACAAAGTTTAATTTTCCGCGGGAAAGTTGTACAAAATACCCACAATCCATTGCTTTTACCACTAAACCGCTTTGGCTTTTCCGCTTTTTCCGCTTTGGCTTTTTCCGCTTTGGCTTTTCCTCCGATGAAAAACTGAATCTTGTAGGAACAGATCCACTTTACAGATATCGTTTTCCTCCCACACAACGCTTAAAACAATCTTCAGAAAAGTGCTAAAATCAAATTTCGTGCAAACCGCGAACGGCGAGCGCCGAACCGCAAACTGCGTTTTGCGGTTCGCGGTTTTCTCTGAAAACTCGGTGCTAAAGGTCTCTAATATTTTATGTCTATGTTGTAATAGCTTTTATTACAGTCGAGCCCATGTTACAGCGGTATTAGTTGCAGAGTGCGCGAAAGCGAGGCTTTCGGGTCAATCTTTCAGGAGATTGCAAGCGCCTAATGACGAAAATTCGAGAAAAATAATTACGAGTTCCCGTCCAGATTTTTCATTTTTCTCACAAGAAGAGAGGCTACAATTACTCAGTGGAAACTGTCCTCGTCATTTAACAAGCTGCCTAGGCTGAGAACGTGGCTTTCATATCGTGTAGGAACAGCAAAAGATGGTAGTGCTTCGAGTGACGCCAACAAACGCGAACTAATGCAAAGGTGAGCGGTAGGATGTACGATCGTTCCTCCTGCCTAATATTCGTAAAGCAATAACAGTATTTTTTTTCTCTCTTTTAAGCGTATATAACGTTATCTTTTTTGTAGAATTGTGAGTTACATAAAAAATGGATGGGAAAACAATTTCACCGAAAGTTGGAAACACTTAGCATCTGACTCAAGAAATAATGATGATGTTTCCTCGTCCAGCACGAGTTCTCCGAACACTCCGTACGAGTTTCCACAAGCTGCAAACTGGTGTCCCATCCAGAGTGCTGAATTTCCACCGTTCTCAATTGAAAACATGATGAATTACCTATTGAGAAAAAATCGGGAGATAATGAAGGCAATAAAGACTACTTAAAAAGCTAAGGACTGTGCTGAAAACTTCATAGTTTGGAAAGCCAGTATAGAATCGCAACAACTTTGAATTACTCTTAATATTATCATTGTTAAAGAGAATTTGTTGGAGCATACTTTGCAACTCTTTCCTAAGCTCCTTTTCTTGTTCAAGTCGTTTCATTTTTTCAATAAGTTCTTCTCCGAGTTCCTTCCTCTGAACCTGGAGACATTTTTTCAAGCGCTTTAATAACTTCTTCTTCCTTTTCTTTAAGTTGCTCGATTAAAAGTTCTTCTTTGCTTTTAGCCGCCTCAGCTTTATCAGTAATGAAACTAGGAAATCCATCTTCTTGAAATGGAATATCAACAGATTCTAAATCACCTAAATTATCGACAGAGTTAGGCTAGGAGTTCAATAGAACTTCATCTTTGACTTCGCGCTTTGTTTTTGTCTCACCTGCAGCTGAGCGATCAACAGGAGCTTTCCGCTTTGGCTTTTCCTCCGATGAAAAACTGAATCTTGTAGGAACAGATCCACTTTACAGATATCGTTTTCCTCCCACACAACGCTTAAAACAATCTTCAGAAAAGTGCTGACTGCAGTGGTAAGAATGTTTCGACACAGGAGGGTCTTTTCTCTTCACTCTAAGCAACCAGGTTCGAAGAAGCTTAGCATTGTTTATAGGAAAGAATGCCACGACAATTTTGAACATTGTGGCTTATTATTTCTGTTAACACATCCATAAGCGATGCAGTGCCTCACCATGATTTTCACAACAGAATTAGGCCGGATGAACTACCAGCTCTGCAATCACAAACGAAGAAAACACTCCACAGGTCAAATTGTCACACGAGTGTTTGTTGAGGTGATTCCACTTGACCCGAAAGCCTCGCTTTCGCGCACTCTGTAACTAATACCGCTGTACCGTGGGCTCAACTGTAATAACAGCTATTAATTCACTGCTTAACTGGAAGCCAGTGTGGCTGCTTAAGGACAGGCTTGATACGATCATACCTCTTGGTACGAGTAATAACGGGAACCTCAGCGTTCTGGACATTTTCATACGTTCTACCAGAAATTTGGGTAGTCCATTCATGAATTGACATCATCCAGTTTAGATGTAATGAATGCGTGAACTAACATTTCGGTGTTTACCAGAGCCGGATAAACGTTCTCTTGTCTTACTGATGTTTCCAATCTGGAATAAGTAGGTGTTACCGGCACTGGTGACACGTTTATCTAATAGCGTGAGTTCAATGTTTCTCACAGAAGTAGATGACTTGATCTGTTTACCAGACGCTTTGATGTACTCTATCGATGGGGATGGACGGTTTCGTACACTCAAGATCAGTAGCTCAGTCTTTCCTCTGTTCAGTTTCAGTTTATTGTACACAATCCACGAGTCGATCTCGGAAACACACGCTTCTATGTTAGCTGTAGAACTGAGATGTTTAGCGGGGATGGACTTAGATGAAAGATAGAGCTGAGTGTCATCGGGGTAGAGGTAGTAATTGAATCCATGACGTCTGATAATGTCCAGAATGGGCGATGTGTAAAGTAATTACATTGTGGAAAATATGTGCTATGTTAAACTCGCCTCAATTAATCCACTGATTTACACCTGGGAAAAAAGTGTGCAAGTTTGTATTTATCTGAGAAAGGTAATTTTCCGGCAACAAGTCAGAGCGTTCCTGATAGGTTGCCAAAATTCGTGGTTATGGTGCTTCGCTGCGCGTGCGCTGCGAGCTCCGCTAGAGCTCATACTTGTTGTGAGTCACATGACATGCATGGGTAGTGAATCTTTCACAACACCTCATCAGAGGGATTTTAATTGAGAGCACGCAGCCGCTTGATTGTTTTAAGTGACAGATCACTTCGTCCGGATTCGTGGCCTCGTTTGTTTTTGTGTTGGCATTTCTAATGTAAATATCGAAGCTTTAACATGGTGAAAAATAGTCTATTTTCCCCGCAAGTTTCTCCGCGCCTTTTATCAAGATGTACGTTTATTTTCAACATTTAGTTTTATGAGTACATCTTTCGTATTGTAACATATTTAAAAAGGTTGTATACTTATCAAAAATTAGTGACTAAATAAAGAAGCATGACTTCGCATAATAGTACTCAGAATATTGTTTGAGTCCTCGAGCACGCATTTTAAACGCTAAAACTTTTAAACGTAACAAGCAATGACTCAGTAATCGATAGTTTCTTCTTTGTCGTCAAATTTCCCCCCTCTCTAATAATCAGTTATCTTCAATGTCTAGGAACATCGAACAGTTTAAATGGAAGACGCTAGCAAGGACTGTAAACGTATCATGCAGCAGCTGGCACGCCCAAAGGTATTGTCAACATTTTAGTTTACTCATTTCCACATCTGATGAAGATGCATGGCGTTACAAAATGGCAAATATGGCTGAAAGGGAATCGTGACTTGTCTGCTATTTCCTTTTAAAAGCAGATGGTGAACTGTTTGTTTTATAATACATTGTGTCAACGCCTAGATTACGTATGCAGCTGGTTCACTTTGTATACTTTCAGTTTGAAGCGAAGTCAAAATTATGAATTGTTAAGTATTTAATTTTGTGTCAGGTAATTCTCCCTCTAAAATGATCGGTTACATTAAAGCATCATTGGAGGAAGCTATGTAGGACTGTAAATATATCATGCAGCTGGTGGAACGTTCCCAGGTACTGGGAAACTTTTTAGTCACATCCGCAAGTGATAAAGAGGGAGCATGGCGTTTTAAATATGCCCAAAAGAGAATCGTAACTTGTGTAATATTTCCTCTTGAAAGCAGATGGTACACTGGTTGTATTATGCGGTACATTGTGTCGACGGCTGAATTACGAATACGGCTGGTTTTCTTTATATACCTTTAAGTATTTAATTTTGTTTTAGCTAATGAGTGTCGCTTGTGTGTCTTGCACATGAATTCGTCCATTTAAATGGTAATAGGATGAAAATCGGATCAACGTCGCGTTATATAACTACTTGCAGTCGGTATCTTATTAAAATAGGATCCATGTATGCTCCACGAGAAACTTCAATTTATTTGTTTTCAAGGTTAGAGGGTAGATCATTCTTAAATTGCATCTCTGTATACATCATTAGTCTGGACAAATGACTTCGACCACAATTAAACGAAAGTTGGTAAAAATCATTACCTTCCCAATCAGCTGATATATTTCGAGCTTGATTGATACTCCCGGAGAAAAACTGATAGAACTTTGGGCTTTGGTCTGACTTTCAGCACTATATCTCTTTAGTGTTTTAATCTAAACTATTAACAATTAATAGAATTATGGATTAGGAAGCGAAATGCCCAAAACCCCCTACACGATAAAACTGTGAAACAAGCAATAGGAATACTATTCATCTAACTGGTTTGAAATCGTTTTATTTTAGAATAATCAACAATATCTCTGCAATCTCTAACAAAGGAATAAATGAATAGCCAATATCACTGCTGGACTCGCGTCGTAATATAATTTATCCACAAGCCAGGCTTGTAGGTGTTTCATCTTAGTACATCCACTTGTAGGCATCCGAGCTCGGGTCTTCTCTCTATCAAAAAAGACAAATATTGTTAAAGTTCATTAGGGGGGCACATTCATTGATCACCAGAATTAAACCTTACTCGCTCTACAATTTATTTTTTGATCACGATGAATAGCTATTAATCGAGGGTAGCATGACACACTGATTCCAGAACGGATAAAGCAAACTTTTGGAATGTTTTCTTTGAGACAATGCAATGGAAATTTCAAATTCTTTACTAGATTTAGTTGGCGGAATGCTGCCCGCTCTCGGTTTTTAAAAGTCATTAAAATCAGTAATATCAGTAATTAGCCATTTTCAAAACGAGCGGCGGTCTGGGTACGATTTGCCACCATAAAGGCTCTTGGGATCGTTTGGAGGGACAGCGTGAAGGTAAACAAACGCACAGCTGACGTGTGACAAACATGGCACACTATAACTGCTGTATTCCAGGCTGCACTAATAGTTACAGAAATGCACCTAACCTTCAGTATTATAGAATTCCAAAAGACCCTCATATACGTAGAAAGTACGTGGTTCTTATGAGGAACGAGACTCTGAAATTAGATTCTACGAGTACGCGGATTTGCTCAGTTCATTTCGATGGAGGAGAAAAACTTAGCAGAACGCACTTGCCTTCAATTTTTCCATGGACAAAACCGACAGCTCAACGTAGAGAACGCAAGAGGGCCAGTTTCGAAGATGTACAGAAAATAGAGCAAACCAAAAAAAGAAAAACAGCACTTGCTCAATTACCACAGGAAGCGAACTTTAAATTTGAAGAACAGACAGAAAATATGAATGTTAATGCTGACACCAGTACCAGTGTGGAAATGCAAACGTTACTTACTGGAGACCAACTAAACAGTTTATACAACAGAATGCAAACAAGAGAACAAGAAATTGTTAAGCTTAAGGGAGAGATTCAGCAGTTGGAGAAAGAAAACAACAACATAAAAGAGGTGAACAGCAAATTACAAAAGGAAATCGAAAGCTTGAAGCATGCTTTAGATAACAATAGATTTGACATAAGCAAATTTAAAGATAAAGATGATGATATTGCATTCTACACCGGCTTTCCCGATTACAATGCTTTTATTCTTTGTTACAAAACTGTAGAACAAGCCTCTAGCAATATTAATTATGGGCACAAAAGGACCACCACGAACGGTAATGTTGGGAGACCCAGAGTACTTACTAAATTCCAGGAGTTTACCCTTGTTATGCTGCGCTTGAGGCTGGGTTTGTTTGAGAATGATCTTGCTCATCGATTTTTGGTTTCAAGATCAACTGTCTCTAAGATTGTAAATGCCTGGATTCCATTTTTGAGGAGGGAATTTGAACCTCTTATCATCATCCCCCCAAGAGAAGTACTTCAATGTTATAGGCCTGACAGTTTTAAGAAACTGTTGCCTAACGTAACAGTCATTGTCGATTGCACGGAATTTGAAATGGAGAGGCCATCTGCTCTTGATTCACAGTCTACCTGTTTTTCATCATACAAGTCAAGAACCACCATGAAATCACTGTTGGGCATAACGCCAAGCGGTGTTTTATGTTTTGTGAGTGACTTATTTCCTGGTTCAACCTCAGATAAGGAAATAACTGTTCTTAGTGGTTTTCTAGACAGACTAAATCCTGGTGACCAGGTACTGGCTGACAAAGGGTTCAATTGTCAGGATGAATTAGCTTCTGTTGGTGCAAGCCTTGTTATACCAAAATTTTTAGAACAGAAGATACAGTTTTACACAAATGAAACAAATCACAACAAGGTGGTTGCTAGCCTAAGAGTTCATGTGGAGCGGCTCATGGAACGTATAAAGAACTGGCACATCTTCGACCATAAGATACCAATTACTATTGCACCTATTGCATCAGACATGCTTGTAGTGGTCTGTGCTTTGTCAAATTTTCAACCCCCTCTTATAAATTAAAAATTATCATGTAATATTGTTAACTGTCATGACACATGTTGATGATGAAACACGAAAACATTCATATTGCAATAACTTTCATTAAATGGTGTAATGAAATAAATTTTGTTTGGACCAAACAATAATATTGGTATTGAAATTGGAGTCAAATGAGTGATTCAAATTCAGCTTACTTTGGGGAGCAGCTACATCACACAATGATAGTAGGTTGGGTCATTTGCATTTTAGGTTTAGCATTGCAAATGCTTTGACTACACATTTAAATCTAGGTTTGCCAAAACATGCAGCGTATAGTATAATGATATTATTCAACATTGGACATGTTAAGAAATACAACTTCAGTTATAAGTTTTCTAGTAGATGAAAAAGAATAAAACTCTTAAAACAAAAAGCTCTCAAAACATGCGCGCATCAATTTTGGGGAGCCCATATTTCACACAAGGATATGAAAGTTCTGGTACAATCCAGCAGTTAAAAAATGATTCAAGTTTTGGGAATATTCTATCCCAGTGTTCTTGTGAGAAATAAACTCTCTCACAAAAAGGTGTGGAAGAGGCTGTTCCCATAACCACAAAGTCAGTCCATTTTTGCTCTGCCACAAACATTGCCTGTTGTACTTGAAAATAATATTTGTGTCTTGAGTTCAAAATCACAGATTCCTCAAACTTCTTGCAAATTCCTTTTCGGAGCAGAGCCTCCTCCAGACTTTCTTGCTTTTCCATCTGAATATATTTCACTTCAAGAAGACCCTTACTGTCTTCTGCAGAAGGGTCACACACTAATCCGTCTGGACTTGCTCCGAGTAACCCATGATGCTTGGAAATGAAAAAGCCACATTTTTCTACGGATATATCAGTAACCCCTTCCCCCTGCTTTAATAATTTGTAAGCAGCTATGATCCTGTCCTCCATTTCAAGTCCTTCTTGCATGTATTTACTCTGAAATGGTTTTTTGTAACCAAGGACATCTTGGATGATTTTTGTTGGTGATGTTGTTTCCCTTTGCACAGCTATTCTGTAACAATTTGTAGCAGTAATCCTGGGCTGCCTGTGATGATGCCACAAATTTGAGTTTGACTGCCCTCGTGTTTGCTCTTCTACTTTCTTTATTTTTTCTTCATCAAAATTAATGTTCCTCTTCACTTTCTCAAATCTCACTCTTAGTTCATCAGCTGATATTGGATGACATTTGATGGGTGAGATGAGTGGCTCTTCCAGATTATTTACCTTTTGAGGAAGAATATGTGTCCATCCAACAGCTCTCCCAGATTTCATTTGATATTCTTTTAAAGATTTATGGAAGTTTTGTAATCTTTCACTTGGCCAGACTTTTTTTTCTGATACACAGGTACCATTCTGTGCTGGACATGAGGCTAGCTTTGGCCTTTTTGCTTTCTTTTCTTTAGCATAATCATGTTTGACAAAGCTCATCTCAGAGATAGGTGTCACTGGACCCTTGCGTTTCCCTGGCACATTCCATTTACAAGGCTTAGATGTGCAGGACTCAGCTGCATCCGAATTTTTCCTTTTCGTCTCCTTAAAGCTTTGTTCAAGGGCAAACAATGTAGATGCCACATGGTTACAACGGCCATCAATACCAGCAGGACACTTACAGTGTGCTTTTAACACACAACCTATGGATGACATTAACAGAAAACAAGAGTATACTTTATCTTTTTTCATCGATGGCAGAACTTGGCTTTTTACATAATGTTTTCCATTTTGGTGCAGATGTCCAATGTATAAAACATGCCCTGACTTGAAGAAGTTAAATCCCTTGACTAGGGGCTTTGCAGTGGAAAGTTGTTTTTTACTTTCAACTCCTTCAATCATAAACTGCCAAACGGTTCCAAAAGCTATCTTAGGCAAATCTTTAAAATCAGGTTTGTATCCTTCTTTTGGAAAGAATTGGTTGAGCTGCGGCTCTTCCTCCTCCAGCACTCCAAGTTGAGCCTTCTTGCGGAGAAGGTGTAGTCCACCGTCTGGATCACGGAGATATTTAACGTCTAGTCCATGCTTAATGTAATCTTGAACTCTGAAAAATATGAACATGATATATGACTGGAATGAAACAAAATAAAACGACACAATTTCTCCTTCGATATAATTTAAGCTCATATGTACACCACTAAATGAAAATATACACCTCGAGTGAACCTACCTTGTTATCAATGCTTTCTTATTTCCCGTAGTCTTTGCTCCCCTGCACAGCAACCACCTTTTCAATTGAACGACGCTACATTGTTCTACAGTTTCGCGAGGAATTTTTGCACCAGGTATATCTTCTTCTGTCAGAATAACCTTGAGAGCGTCTCGCACGGTTGCATTGCTCTTGTCCACCATGTTCTTGCTGTCCCTCCAAACGATCCCAAGAGCCTCTAGGGTGGCAAATCGTACCCAGACCGCCGCTCGTTTTGAAAATGGCTAATTAAAACGCCAACTGACCTCTTTTTGATGAACTTCTCTTCCGAGTGGAGGGGATCCTTGATAATCCGGTGCCATAGGAGTTTTTTGTTTTCGATCTTGGTACTACAAGAAATAAAATAAGAATTCCACTTTGACACATTTTCACAAACATTCCTATTAGTCAAACTTTCTGATCTTAGTAAAAGCCAAATACCTGAGCGATTCTTTCAAGGGAAAAGGGCCGTTTTCCTATTGAATCCGACGGGTGCATGCCGTAAGCTTCTGCTTGATTATTCAGAAGCAGCAAATAAAGGGAGGAGAGGAGTATAATCCACCTTGGGTTCATGTCTGCTTCTCTTCAGCTCACCCAGTCGTGTTCAAAATGATTAACCTGTAATTCTGATAAGTTTTTATAGGCTATTCTGACAGGTGAATTCTAGTTTAACTATTATTCGTCGGTATTCTAAAAGCGTCACGTAGATATGAAATCACAAAGAAGCCGACCATACTGTACGCCTCTAATAGTACCCACGTGGAAGCCTCTGGACTTTGCAACAATCAAATTAAGGGTGCCAGCCTAAATCATTGGACCTTTTTGTAACATGATCATTTTACTCAATTCTATTTGTAGGGCGTATCATTACCCATTAAAGACTGTGTCCTAACTATTTACTAATGAATGTATGATTTCATTTTAAGGCTTATTCACTCCTCTAAGTTATTGTTTCACTGGTATACTCTCATACAAATATCTTCTCGAGTTAATCATGCAGCACGGATCGGTTAATGCTATACAAAGTTTCCTTTTAATCCGAAGATAAATCCCGGTAAAGCAGGAATAAAGATATGTACATACCTGAGGGCCACATTGATATAAACACTCGAACCACCCGCATGAAAACAAGCTTACAATAAATGTTGAGAACTCATTTAGCTCCACTATATTAATTATTCATGCGAGTGAAAAATTAAAAAAAAAAACTTAAATTCGATGTTTATAACGGAATATCCTAAAACTTTTGTTAAACTATGGAATAGCAGTGAGACAAGAGAGCTTCTTGCAATTAGTTCATTTGTTTTATCTCATTGTAGTTTACCAGTTTCCTAAAATGAGTGTCTAATTAATTAAAGTTCTAAGTTTACTTTATAACTGAAATTAAACTGTTCAATTTTAAGTTTCTGATGCCAATAGCTGCTATTTAAGGACTATGTCCTTCAAAAGCTGTAATGACTATATGTAAATTACTATTATCCATTTCATATTATAAGAATTCAGTCTGCTACGTGGGATCATTATCGCTATAGCTGTTTCTTCTGCACTGGTTAACGGGAAGTTTCTGAGTCGGTTGAATTGTAACGACGATTAGGTATAGCCACAACGGATACACAAATTGAATGCAAATTTGCAAATCTTTGGCTTTTCACTGACTGTTAGTTGTAAGAAAAGTCTCACGTCAAAAAGTATACAAAGCTTCATGGAATTAGCACATTAACAATGAAACATTGCAACAGAAGGCGCTAAGGAAAGTGAAAATTAATTAATTAATTTTAGTCTTTTTTCCATTTTCTACTTAGCTACTTGTTAGGACACGGGTCAAATTTATGAATGAAACGGAAGGTAAGCGGAAATGAGGTAAGCCAATTTCTACAAAAACAGCGTTACCACTCCTCGCCTCTATTAGGTCACCAGTCAGAGTATTCTTGGGAATAAATGAAATCTTTGACAGTATATAATATAAAGAAGTCAGTGATAAAGGGTTATTCTTCAGAATCTTCGATTAATAATCTCGACTTTTTTAAAGTTAAATTTCGAACTGAGCCGATGAAAGGCCTAAGCTAGTTTAGAAATCAGCGGCCCGTTTCTCGAACGTCCTCAGTTGTAGTTACCGTTCCGCAAAGGTTATTTTTACTGGTCGTGTTAATACTCAAGATCGAGACTATAATACCTTAAAAATTCAAAGGCACGAGTAGATTAAACAATCGTTTTTGGTCTTTGAGCCAAGACCCGCATACTGTTTTATAAATTACGGCTTCGGATCTGTGAACTTAAATGGGGTTTCGATAAACGGGCTTCAAGGCTTAACAACAACAAACGTAGTGAGACTGAGTCTGCTAGAGCCTCAGGTGGATAAATTGATTGGTGATGGTGGCGAATATTAGCCCAAAGACTTAACAGTCCGATAGAGTGACATAATTTATTTCTTGTCAAGGTGATACCAATGTGCAATCGAAATGTTGCACGATGATTAAACTTTTTGACAAAAACTACGCTGATATATTTCCTAATGACAGTGTCTAATTGATTTGGGAAAAATCCGTTTAGGGTTTTTTTAAGCATGCTTAAGCATGCAAGTATTCATATATCTAGGTCTGCATGATAACGTTTCCTTTGCATAAAGACCTATTTGACTACCTTCGCTTTTCTCCTTTTATTTCGCATTCCTCTTAGATTTAATCATGCTACAAAAGGATGTTTCGACGATTATTGTGGCTGACCAATGGAACTCGGTCTCCTTTCAACTGTCAAGCTTTTAATGAGCTTTAACGTAGACGCTCTATAATGAATGACTCTTAACCAACCATGCTTCAGGTGCCTTCCAGGTGTCTTTTCAGGTGGCCACTGTTTGTAGGGAACTCCTGTCTTGATGAGGCACGACAATGATTCAAAGTTAGAGTCGGATTTCCAAGTCTAAAATATTTAACGACTTTAATTTAATCAGTTGACGTGGAGAGCGTGGCTGTACGCAGTGTTGTTTTAGAGTAGTATTTTAAGTGCTTTGTTTGAAAATACCGTTAATCAACTCTTTTTAAAGCACTCTAAAATTAATTTATTTCATCCAGCCTTTTTTCTACACATTTCGTATTTTCAAAACATATCTTTTTATGTTTCTCTCTCTAGTGACTGTTGTATTCCATAATAGCTAATAGTCTATATCATTTAGGTGTATAGTGTAGTTAGAGAATGTAAATTGTTTTTCTGTCTTCCTCGAAATGAAATTTAGATACCTGAGTAGCTTTCCATCAAATCGGCCGCAAAAAGATAATATTTAACGGTCGCTTCGTAAGAGTGAGTTGAGGCTCTTTAGATAATGAACCCATAATGAACAACAAAATTATGAGTCTCATTATTTATAAACAAGGTATTATTTCATTAAAGCGCGGGTAAAATTCAAGTTGAAACAGTCGCACACAAAAGTGGTGTTCCTTTAAATCGCCCGCAAAAAGGCAACTTTTTGCGGGCGATCGCAAAAGGAATCGCCATTAACAACGGGATTGAGTTGATCTTCATTAGGCTTTGAACTCACCATTGGATAGAGCGCTGGACTGTCGTGCGGGAGGTTGAGGGTTCGAGCCGGCCGGACCAACACTCAAGGTCTTAAAATAATTGAGAAGAATTTGCTACCTTTCTATAACATCAAGAAATGGTTAGATATTCTAGTATTCTCGGATAGGGACGAATAAATGGAGGTCCCGTCTCCTGCAGGGTTGGGGTAGGAGACGTTAATTTCCCACACACGATATTACTGTGTGGTGGATGTCCTCCCCTAGGGTGGGATGGGTGGGAAGGTGAGATCGATAGACTGAAGCGGCTGCCAGAGGCCGCTCAATCAGAAGCTGGACAGGAAGCTTAGGGGTGTGTTGAAAAAGTATTTGTGAGGTTTTGCGTCAGTGTTATTTATATAAATCATGTATTAAATAAATGAATTTGATATACTGACGTCTGTTCTCAACCTTACACTGCACCCGTAATTCAGCCTCTGGGCTGCAAGTGGTCAGATATAAAACTATATAGATTACTATCTCTGAAAAGGTATAAATAAATGACCAGTCTCACTACTAGACTCGCGTCGTAATACAATGGCGTATGTTTTGTAATAGTTGTGTATGCTTTTATAGTTTACTTCACAAACCAGGCCGGTGTGTGTTTCTTTTTAGTTCATCCACTAGTTGGCCACCGAGTTCGGGTCTTCTCTCTATCAAAGGAGGCAAGAATTGTTAAAGTTACTAATAATCTTTTAATTTTATTAGGAAATTTTCATCACATCACTGTGGTTTTCAGAAAGGTCCTAGCTTAGATAGATAGATAAATAGATAGTTTATTAATAACCGATTTGCAACCAAAAGTTGAATTATACGATTATTTACAAGTTTCAAACATTGATAATTACTTTAAATAGACGAAATGTATTAAAACAGCAATAAGGACACTAAATATATGTTCTAATATATTACATTATATATTACATCCTAGATTACAGGTAGTAAATTAGACTATATAGAGTAAAATTAAAGACACCTTGAAATAAAAAATAAATGTAAAAACTTATTAAAATTGATGAAAAGGACTAGATTCATTTTTAACACATAAAAAAT
The DNA here is from genome assembly GCF_964205215.1 of Stylophora pistillata. NCBI lineage: Eukaryota > Metazoa > Cnidaria > Anthozoa > Scleractinia > Pocilloporidae > Stylophora > Stylophora pistillata. Next base: position 10,814,133 of record NC_142530.1, read on the forward strand.
GCAACACATGAAAGCAACGATCCAAAGTACTGAGATTGCTACCTTCAGGTTGTTATCAGTTATAATGTTTGAATAGTGCATCTCAAATTTGATCGCTATGAGCCTCTCGAAAGTAATCAAAATCAGATGAAGGCATGAAGCAATTGCAAATAGAAACTTAACAGTAAAAAAGGAAATTTTCAAGCATTTTACTGCTACGGAGACCAAATATTAGGAATATCCTCCACAGTACATACGCCGGTTGACCAAAGAGACCAGTAACGCATCAGTGACCGCCAAACAGACCAGCAAGATGTTGCTGTTAGTGCGGAGTCGAGGTATCTTTATCACGGTCTTTCTCACCAGCAAGTTGAGCAGAACTGTAAAGGGACTAGTGATACTGTTGATGATGATGGTGAGAATGTAACTTACCCCCAGCGAGACGCTTGCCGGGTCGCCTTCTGTAACAGACATCTTGGGAGCTTTTGCGAATGAAACTGACCTGGAGGAGTTTCATGTACTGAGTTGGATACCGAGTGACGATCGAATAAACCTTTTGGATCAATGCATGAAATCTTAGCTGTTTTTCGGAGGCTTTGATACACGCAATCGGCTCTAGTGTGCACGTGTTTCCTCTTTACTTTTTCTCGGGCACTAATTATAGTTATTCATTATAGTGTATAATTAATGAGGTTTTTATTTCTTTTATTTTTGTTGGAAATCACAACTATAAGTTTGGTTATATTAATATAGCTATTTGAACGTGAATATATCACGACGGTCAACTGTACGAAATCAAGAATATACTGAATCTCCTGGATTCACTTTCTAGTTTCGAGTTTTATTTTGCCAGATGTTTCCTTTTTATTGATTTGCTCATTAGTTTCATTCAGGTAGGCCGCAGCATTAATCCCAAAAGTCTAAAACTCATTCGAAATGAGATGCCGTGAAAAACTTCTATCATTGTAATAATTGACAGACATCCACTCAATCAGAAGCTGGACAGGAAGCTTAGGGGTGTGTTAAAAAAGTATTTGTGAGGTTTTGCGTCATTGTTATTTACATAAATCATGTATTAAATAAATGAATTTGATGGTGCAAATACTTTTCTGTAGTTTTCCAATGCCAAGTTTAATTTTAATTTGTGACTCACAACTGTTAAACAACGTCTATAGTCTTTTCTTTAATCCTTATACTGAATTTGAAATGTGTTCGCTTGGCAGACTGCCATTTTTTCCGAAAGTTAAGGGCAAGACCAGTAATTAAAATAAAGATATACGTGTGTACACTGAAGATAACCAATTAATCTAAAAACCTCACTCAAGAAGCTCTAAGAACGCATGAAATCATTAGTGAAAGCAAACTACATGAAAAGGTTTTTACGTGCCTGTTTATTAATTTTTTTTTATATAATAACATTTCTCTTGAATGATTGGTAAAAAAAAACTCCGGGCATATTAAGAACGTGTCCACGGAAAAACCGGGCAGGGGGCGGTAAATCTCAAATTACTGACTTGGCTCAAACTTGGCACAAATCCTAAGTATCATGAGTTAACAAATATGCGAAAAAATTAGGTGAAAATATTTAATTCCCTGGAAGATATAGGATCCCCCTGGGAAAACCCATCTCTTGCATTTTTTGCATAATAAATTAGCTAACTTTACATTGCTGCTGTGACAAACCAAAAAGTCATCTGCAGATTCAAACAACTATGTTGTGTTCTACATCTATCAGAATTTGAGAAAATTGAGTTGTTTTAACTTTTTCATTTCATTTCCTCTCTTACCTCTCCCTTAAGTAAAGATATCTTTTTCTGGTTTTGACAAATTCCAAAAAATAAGGGTAATTTAAGGCTCACTATCTCCAATCACCAAAAACTTCTGATCATTATTCCTACATGAGCAGTGAAAGCCATCACTGGACTTCTAAAATCAGTAATAGTATTTTGTGGCAACCGATTTCATAACCCGTGCTGACGCGAAATTTATATCTAACTCAGGCTATTTGGTCGGTATCATCAAAATTCCGTAAACTACATCTTTGTTTTATTAGCTTAAAATAACTAGAAATTTACAAGAAATTTCCCACAGAGTATCGTTTATAGATGAACGAGGAAAGAATCTTTGAATAGCGCAAGTCGAGCCCTTTTTAAGAAATTTTTTTCGCAGCCATATTTGGATTATTTTCGAGGAAACGCAGCAGCTGATGATGAACATCAAGGGCGCATGTAATCGAACTTTGTGACAAAAGAACATAAGGAAGAAACTTGAAAGCACATGCATGTCTCTGTGGTGCCTCAGTTGCAACGTTTGACTTGATATCATTTGTTAGATAAGTAGCCTTTATGTCAACTATGTACCAGACTGGATTTGCTTCGTTGCGTTGTTGAAATATTAAACGCGGTGAGAAGTCTCGGAAAGATTGGTCAAAATATTGGTCTTTTACTGCGTGATACTTATCGACTTACATGGTATGTGTTGGTGGTAAAAAGACTATTTGATGCCCTGAAAACCGATGTAAATCAAAAGGACAATCCATCATCGATGATCACATCGCGCCTGGTTATCTGGAAGCCAGTGTAGCGGCTTGATGTGATCATACTCCTTGGTATGAGTAATAACACGGGCCAAAGAGTTCTGGATATTTTTGTAGGCGGTCTATCAGAAATTTGGGTGGTCCATACAATGACCAATTGGCATCATTTAGCTTAGGTAATGATTGTGTGAACTAACATTTCGGTGTCTGCTAGAGATAAACGTACTTTTAGCTTGCTGATGTTTCTAAGGTGGAATAAGCAGGCGTTACAGGTACTGGTGACCTGTTTAACTAATAGCATATGCTCATCGAAAATGACTCCAATGTTTCTTGCAGAAGGGGATGGTTCGTTTACTGAACACATTGATTTACTCTGTCGATGGGGTGGACTCACATGTTTGTACGCCGACTGGAGAGATCCCTCTAGATCATTATCACGAAGGTAAGCCGCATCCAATTACTTCTACAGGATTAACTTACAAACACTAAAAAGATAACCTCCAAAGAAGGTGACACAGAAAATGTCCCAATGGATTACAATATCATTATCATCATAAACAGTATCACCTGTCCTTTCATAGTTTTGTTTGACTTCCTGGCGATAATGGCCTGAAAACAAGACTTCGACTCCGAATAGAAAGCAACATCTTGCTGGCCTGGTAAGCGGTGACTGACACATCAACCCTTCTTCTTGGCCAGACATCGTATGTCCTGTGGAGGATGTTCGTAATGTTTGGCCTCAGCAACGGTGAAACAGTCACCCGCCACCCGGTTAGCTCATGTTGTAGAGCGCCGGACTACCGCGCGGGAGATCGAGAGTTTAGGCCCCAGACCGGACCAACACTCAGGGTCTTAAAAATAATTGAGGATAATGTGCTGCCTTTGCTATGATATCTGCAAATGGTTAGACATTCTGCATGGTCTTCTTGGAAAAGGACGAAAAACCGTAAGACCCGGCTCCTACATCTTCTTTGTACTGGTTTTCCGGGGACGTTAAAAAACCCTCACACTCAAAGAGTAGGGAACGTAGCTCTCAGTGTTGTGGTCTGGCCTCGTCGTCATCGATACAGGCTCACATTTAAACCATCTTTAAGATGAACTCGGCTAGCCTGTCTAAATATCACAAATACGTATATAGTTGAAAATTCCAATTCCCTTTGTAATTGTAAATGCCTTCATCTTATGTTAGTCACTTTGGAGGGGCTCCCAGCAATTAAATTTACAATGCGCTATTCAAACGTTCTAACTAATAAAAACCTGAAGGTCTTGGTTAGTGTTGTTTTTGTTTGCCTTCTTCCACTTAGTTTCAATCGCAACGTTCTCGCCACAGGCATTTTTAAAACTAGTCCCGTTAACCAAACATTGTGACAAATATGTGACATGTTAGACTCGCTTGTTGGTCCACTGGTAATCCCCAGGTAACTTTCCGGCAACAGATCATAGCCTGATAGGTTGCCAAATTTCATGGTCATGGTGCTTCGCTGCGCGTGCGCTAAAAGCTCCGCTGTAAGTCATATGACATGCATGGGAAGTGAATCTTTTACAACACCTCATCAGAGGGATTTTTATAAGGAGCACACAACCGTTTGACTGTTTTAAGTGACAGATCACTTTTTCCGCATTCATGGCCTCACATGTTTCTGTTTGAGCATTTCCAATGTAAATTTCAAAGCTTTAACTTGGTGAAATATAGTTTATTTTTCTCGCAAGTTTCTTCCCCCTTTTCGTTAAGATGTACATCCATTATAAACATCGAGCTTTTATGAGTGTCTTTCTTTGTTTAGCACTTTAAAAAAGAATGTATACTTATTTAAAATGCTTGACTAAATAAAGAAGCATGACTAAGCACGATATTATTTAGAATATTGTTTCAGTCTTCGAGCACGCATTTTAAACGCTGACTCTCTTAAACCTAACAAGAAATGACTCTCTAACCGATGATTTCGTCTCTGTCGTGAAACTTCCCTACTCGTTATATTAATGATCGCTTACCTTTTAATGTCTTAGAACATTGAACAGTTTGAATGGGAGACGCCAGTTGGCACTGTAAACATATCATGCAGCAGCTAGCACGCCCAAAGGTATTGTGAACAGTTTTATTTGGTCACTTCCACATCTCATGAAGATGCATGGCGTTACAAAATGGCAAATACGCCTGAAAGGGAATCTGCTATTTCCTTTGAAAGCAGATCATGCACTAGCAGCTAGTTTACTTTTAGTTTCAAGCAAGGTCAAAATTCTGAGTTTTTAAGAATCTAATTTTGTTTAAGGTAATTCCCTCTCTTTGTATCGGTTATCTTAAAACGTTGAAGAGTTAAATTGGAGGAAGCTATGTAGGACTGTAATTATAAATAAAAGGAATTAAAATCTGTCTTCCATACGAGGGCATGGATGTGATTATTTGACTGTTTTACCTGTACATCTCATTAATGATCTGATTTCTACACCTAGTGAAGTGGCTAAAGTACTGAAATCTCCAAGTGTAAACAAGTCCTGTGGACCAGATGGGGTTTCCCCGCGGTTGCTCAAAGAATGCCACATGGAACTAGCTCTATCTCTGATGAGGCCCTTTAACTACTCCCTCTCCAGTAACACACTACCTATTGACTGGAAGACAGCCAATGTAGTTCCAATTTTTAAGTCGGGGGAGCAAACGATGGTTGATAACTATCGCCCTGTTTCATGTATGGTTGTCAAGTCTTTAGAACATCTTCTACACAATCACATTGTGAGTTTTCTTTCTGACAATAAGTTGTTATGTGATAATCAATATGGCTTCAGACCACTTCGCTCATGTGTAACTCAGCTGCTCCAGCTTGTCTACGAGTGGCTCAGTATTCTTGATGAGCGTGGCTCTGTGGATGCAATTTTTTCTAGACTTTGCAAAAGCCTTTGATAAAGTCTCCCATCCACACCTGCTACTAAAACTTCAACATTATGGAATCAAGAGTCAATTATTGGAATGGATTTCAGATTTCTTGACTACAAGAAGACAAAGTGTAGTAAAGTGAAGGCCATTCTTCCGGCGGGTCTGAGGTAACATTTGGCGTGCCTTTGACCCTTCCTCTTTCTTTTTTATATTAATGACTTTCCTTTAGCAGTTAAGTGTAACTGTGGACTCTTTGCTGACGACAGTATTCTTCATCGGAAAGTCACTTCAGAGTTGGATTATGAAGATCTTCAAACTGACCTCCATAGCGCCTATGACTAGTGTAACTCCTGGCTTGTTACTCTGAAGTCCGAAAAGTCCAAGGTCCTACACCTATCGAGATCCAGGGATCCATATCATCATGAGTGCTGGATGTCTGACAAACCCTTAACAGCAGTAGATCACCACAGGCACCTCGGTGTCTGGCTGGAGTCTTCCCTGTCTTGGGATTACCATATAAACTATATTTGTTCTAAAGCTAATAAGGTTGTAGGTTTAATAAGACGAACCTTTGGTCCAAACAATTCTGAAGGAATCTCGACAGCATATAAGACCCTAAGGCGTCCGCTTTTAGAATATGGTTGTCAGGTCTGGAATCCGTATTTAGTGAAGCACATCAAAAATATGGAGTCGATGCAGAGGCGAGCCAGTCGAGTCATTTGGAGATCAGAGAAAGAATATCAGGAAAGACTTGGGGTCCTCAAACGGCCTTCGCTTGAATTACGAAGGAAGTTTATCTGCTTAGTGCAGATGTACAAGATTATTTTCGGACGCTGTGACATAGATCCTCATATTTTTTTTATTTTAATATATTAGCGAAAACGGGTAGGAAGCATAATTTTAAGATAAGACCTAAAAAGACACGTCACATTACTTTAAATTTTCATTTTTCAATCGCTACATAACAGACTGGAATAGTATTCCATCAAACATTATGCATGCACCTTCATTAAGCAGTTTTAAGTCCTATCCATTAGATCATTTGCGTTTTAAATCAGGTGTAACTTGCGTGTGACAAGTGTGCAATTTAATTAGGTTAGCTTTGGGCCTTATTTAAATTCTACTTTTTTATTTTTATATTTTGTGTGAATTTTAGTATGCAATTTAATTAGGTTAGTTTTGGGCCTCATATAAATTTTACTTCTTTTGAAATTTTTCGCAGGTTTAATATTGGAGAATATTCTCTCTATGGGAATTCAATTTCCCCCAGTTATTCTCCATTCATGTACTTTTTGTATTTTCTGTAATTGTATTTACTTGTATTAGCATGACAAAGTATTATTAAACTTAAACTTAAACTTATATCATGCAGCAGGTGGAACGTTCAAAGGTGCTGTGAACCTTTTTAGTTATATCCACATCTGATGAAGATGATGCATGGCGTTTCAATTATGCCTAAAAGGGAGCCGTAATTTGTGTGATATTTCCTTTTAAAGGCAGATCGTGCACTGTTTGTATTATCGAACAATGTGTCAACGGCTGAATTGCGAACGTGAGGGGTTTACTTTGTACTCTTATAAGTATTTAATGTTTGTTTCAGGTAATGAGTGTCGATTGTGTGTCTTGCACACGAATTCGTCCATTTACATGGTAATATGATAGAAATGGGATCAAAGTCGGGTTATGGAACTACTTGCATCGATCTTATTTCAATAAGATAGGCTATCTTATTGAAATAAGATAGATGTAGAATCCTTAATCTATGTCTTTTCGAGGTTGGATGGTAGATCATTCACAAATTGTATCTTAGCAACACACCATCATTCTGGACAAAACGACTTCGTCCACAATCAAACGAAAGTTTGTAAAAGCCATTACGTTCCCAGTCAGCATTATACTGTATTTTAAGCTTGATCGTTGTTTTACTCTCGGAAAAAATGGGTAACATTTTGGGTTGTGGTCGGACTATCATATTAATAGAACTACGAATGAGGCAGCGAAATGCCCACAACCTCTGGACGATAAAACTGTGGGACAAGGAAATTGGAGTCATGTTCATCTGACCAATTTCAAATCGTTTTATTTTAGAATATTCAACAATATCCCTAGAATATCTGACAAAGGAATAAATAAATAGCCGGTATTACTGCTGGAGTCGCGTCGTAATATAATAGCGCTTTTTTCACAGTTTATCCACAGGCCAGGCTAGTGGGCGTTTCATCTTAGTAGGTCTCCGAGTTCGGGTCTTCTCTCTATCACAAAAGACAAATATTGTTATCATTAGTCAATGGTCAAATGTTGTTAACATTAGACACGGATCACTAGAAATAAACTTTATAATAGATCAAGTCGTTTCCCCGCTCTGCAATTTCATTTTTTGATCACGATGAATCACTTTTAATAGAGTGTAACATGGCACACTTATTCCAAAGAGGTTAAAGGAAACTTTTGGAATGTTTTCCATGGGACAATACAATGAAAATTTCAAATTTTACTAGATTTAGTTGGCGGAATGCTGCCCGCTCTTGGTCTTTAAAAGTCATTAAATCAATGATATTAGTAATTAAAACACCAACTGACCTCTTTTTGGCGAACTTTTCTCTCGAGTGAAGGGGATCCTTGATAGTTGTTCGGCGGGTTAGAAGTTTTCGGTCTTGAATCTTGGTACTACCAGAAAATAAAATAAGAATTCCGCTTTCATACATTTTCATAAACGTTCACAATGGTCAACCTCTCTGACCTTACTAACAGCCAAATACCTGAGCGATTCTTTCAAGGGGAAAGTGCTGTTTGCCTACTGATCTCGATCCGCGGTATGGTATCGTCCCGCCGTAGGCTTCTGCTTGATTATTCGGAAGCAGCAAATAAAAAAATGAGGAGAGGAGTATAATCCACCTTGGGTTCATGTCTGCTTCTCTTCAGCTCACCCAGTCGTGATCAGAATGATTAACCTGTTATTCTGATAAGTTTTTATAGGCTATTCTGACAGGTGAATCCTCGTTTAACAATTATTTGCTGGCATTTCAAAAGTGTCGTGTGGATATAAAATTACAAAGAAGCCGATCATACTGTTCGCCTCTAATAGTATCCACGTGGAAGCCTCTAGACTTTGTAACAATCATACTAAGGGTGCCAGCCTAAATTATTGGACATTTTTTGTTAATTCTATTTGTAGGGCGTTAATTTTGGAGTCCCTGTTAAAATTTCTCAATATTGCATTAAGCAATACCACTTAGATACCAGGCACACATCCATTGGTCGATAACTGATGGGTTTGGAGAGAGTATGCGAACACCTGCGTGGCTCCAGGTTGTTTTTTTTTTTGTTTTTGAGAAATATATTTAGCGGAAAGCAGTTGAAGACCCTTTCTGTGTTTATTTAGAGAGCCTTGTGTAAACATTAGATGGGTTGGGAGGCTAAATGTTTTTGTGGTCTAAACGCACTCATAAATTGTGAATTCGAAAAGAATCAACAACCTTAATCATCATGCATTCTGAAATAACAGTAATTCATACGCGAGAAAGAGTCAGGTGGGGAAACTTAGACACCAACGTGGCTTTCCATCAGATCGGCCGCAAAAAAGATAAAATTTAACGGGTCGCTTCGTTAGAGTGAGTTAAAGTTATTTAGACATGGTACCCATAATGACCAACAAAATTAAGAATCTCACTATTTATAAACAAGGTATTATTTCGTTCAAGCGCGGGTAAAATTCAAGGGAAAACAGTTGCACACAAAAGTGGCGTTCCATTAAATCGCCCGCAAAAAAGGCAACATTTCAAGGAATCGCCATTATAAATGCGATTAAGTTGATCTTCATTAGGCTTTGAACTCACCATTGCCAACAAAATCAGTAACAAACGCAATTGACAATTACTTTAATTCATACGGGAGAAAAAATCAAGTGAAACACATGCACCCTAGAGTAGAAAGGGTCCATCAAAGCATCCAAAAACATCAAATATCCAACATACTGATCTCAAAGGTACAGTTGATCTTCATCAGGAATCCGACTCAAGATATGTAACTACTCCGGGATTAATTTACAAAGGCTTCAAAGATGACCTCCACAGAAGAAGACATGACAAGTGCCCTGGTGGATTACATCATCACTATCATCATCAACAGCATCACGTCTCTTCACAGTTCTGCTTAACGTAGCAGCGATAAAGGTCGAGAAAATAAGATCACGACCCCGAACCAACAGCAACATCTCGCTGGCCTGTTTAGCGGTGACTGATACATTTACTGGTCTTCTTGGCCAGACATCGTATTTTCTGTGGAGGGTATTCGTATTTTTGGTCTTAGTAACAGTGGAACAGTTAGAAATTCCCCACGTTGAGTGGTGAATGCTTCATGAATCTAATGCTGGTTACTTTCGACATTCTCATAGCGATCAAGTTTACAATGCACTGTTCTGACGTTATAAATGATAACAAGCTAAAAGTAGCTGGATTTGTAGCTTGGATCACTCCAGTCATGTCTGTAATTTTGTAGCATCGCTCATCATAAGTTCATTTATCGTCCTTAATACCTTCGTTTATATCACTTTGTATCAAGAAAACACAGTGCAAACAAAAGCAGATAAAAGCCAAACAGCTGCCCAAGGCGAAGTGGACAGATTCATCAAAGTGAACAAGGCGCTTAAGGCCATTGCTTTTGTAGTTGGAGCTGTTATTTCCTGCCTTCGCTACAGGCACTTGTAAGACTTGCCCTGTGAACTAAACATCGTGGCAAACACGTGCCATGTTAATCTCGCTTGTTAATCCACTGATTTACTTCCGGAGACAAAAAGAAATGAGGAAGTTTGCATTTAGAATAAGAAACCAGGTTGCATATCCAGTTCGCTAATAAAGTGGAAGGTAGGGGGAAAGTTGATTTCCGAAAATCCTAAACAAGATAATATTAGGACAACAGATCATATCGTGAAATAAGCATACACGCAAACGTCTCTTAACTTACTTCTCAGATCAATATTCAATCAGATGAGTTTTATTTACGGCTCTGCGGGATTAGAACTTTACGCTTGCAGAGGTTTCCGAAAGTTTCGCTCTCTGAAAACTGTTCCCATCTCAGAACAGATACTGTCTGGGGATAAATACCCGCGCATATATTTTCGCCCCTAGTGAAGACCATTGTTTACACAATCTCACTATGTCTGAAAAGGTATAAATGAATGGCCAGTATCACTGCTAAACTCGCGTATGATACCGTGGAGTATGTTTTATAATAGTGGTGTATATTTTTATGTTTTACTCCACAAGCCAGGTCGGTGTGTGTTTCTTTTCAGTTCATCCACTAGTTGGCCACCGAAATCGGGTCTTCTCTCTATCAAAGGAGGAGACTTGCTTTTACGAGATAACGTCTCGTTTACAGCCTTCCATAACTTATTTGAATTACCTTTAGCTTCGCTGATTAAGTCACAGTAATAAATGAACTTGGCAGACTTTATTTCACGGTTCACTAAGTTTCTAAGCCTTCTTTATTCTGACCAATGGAGGTGCCAGTTCGATTTGAAAGCCTTGCAGTGATGGTAATCACGATCTTGCATGGTTCATTAATCTTCTTCATTAATCTTCTTTATTAATATATCCATTGCAATGGTACGCCTCAAGCCCCATGTCTTGTTACCGGCGCGTGTGAATCCGCTATGTCCCATAAAAACGTATTCCACGTGAAAATAGCATCATCAACGTCGTCTTCATTTTCGATGACATGCCAAGTAACGCCTACAAGGTCTCTTTTAAAAGCATCGGCGTCGAAGTGCTTGTATGGTTTATATTCAATTGTTCTTGGTGAGATATTTTGGTTATATCGACTATGTTGAAATTGTATACTGGCCACCGTAAAGAGTTAAAAAGCTGACGTTTCGAGAGTTAGCCCTTCGTCAAAGCGAATGGAGGGATCGTGGGTCGTGTGTGGGTTAATATGCAGAAAGTGGAGCTACGCTATTGGTGGGAACATGGTGACGAGAAAAACACGAACAAATTAGTAGAATGAAAAGCGTTCGTTGATACCTGTGGGATTAAGAGTGCCGATTTGAAAGATAAACTTTTGTTCAAGGGCTTTGCGGCTTACCGAACGACCTAAATGTAAGGAAAGACCGCAGATTGCCATATGCTGCTTAGAGTGATTAGGTAGATTAAAGTGTCTAGCGACAGGTTTTGATGCGTCCTTGTCATTCCTTTCTACGTCGCGAAGGTGTTCCCGGAATCGGTCACGTAGTCGTCTTCCTGTTTCGCCGATACACACCTTTTTGCAAAAACGTGTAAGTTATGCAATAGATGACGTTGGTGGAGGTGCACATGAAGTGGCTCTCTGGCAAGCGAAAGTATTTAATTCACAAGCATGCGGAACGTGCGCGCTGTTAGTCATTTTCAGGCCATTTTCTTTATTGTCTGGCCGTCTGAAATGCTTGGTCGATTTACATTTAGTGCGTGTCACGCACGAAAGTCCCAGATGATGTCGCCTCATTCTGCGCCATGTAATCAAAGGCTACCATTGGTTGATAACAATGGGGCTGAGCTTTGTCTAATTTTTTAATTCAAGGAAAAGAAAATCAATTTTCACAAAACAACTTTTCACCTCCTGATCTCTCTTTGGTCACAAATCAGTCAAATTAGGAATAGGAAACAACCAAATATCTAAGTCTATTTAAGTCAACGAATATCGGATAAGAATATCGTCAAGAAGATATGAAATTGCTACGATACCATAGAATACCAAGAATCTGTCGGAAAAGGGTTATTCTCAGAATCTTCGATTAATACTGTCAACTTTTTTTAATTCAACTTTCAAACTGAGCCAATTAAAGTCTTAAGAAACCAGGGGCCTGTTTCTCAAAAGTCACTGTAGTTATAAAACAAACAGACATTCATTGTGGTATTTTGGAGTAATTTCCGCATTTTTGGGTGTTATTTAACAGATATTTTCCATTGACGGGCCTTTTAGCAGTTTATTGTGATTGCTATACATTAATTCATATCCACATAGTACACACATACTGGATCGAGTCCAGAGGCTATTGTGAAGACGGTCAGCACGATGAACGAATGAAAGCTTGCTTCGTAATTACTATCTCCACGTAGCAGCCAAAATATCTTCCTCTTACATAGCTGGTAATACAGAGAATGTTCCATAGTGACAATACTGAAAAACTCTTAACGATACTGTCCTTAATAACTCGAAGCAGATATTTAAGTCTGGTCTGCCATGTACTGTGACGATTACGTTCGGTTAAGTTGGACTTTAGCACATCACAAGCACGGTGCCTAAGAAGTCGCCTACACACACATTTCTCTATATACTAAATACTAACACCATTTACTTCTCTCTTCGGCAGTTGAAAAGATGAAGTAGTTTCTTGTGCACCTAACCCCTAATATTTTTTTCGTTTAAAAACCGAAACCGAAGGTATCAACAAAAGCAACTTTTTGTTACAGTAGTCACCAAATATTTTGGGTAAACAAACTGACAACAAGCAAAAATCTGCCAGAGTCTAACACCAAGTTAATTAATTTTCTAGATAAGAAACAAAAACCAAGTCTTATTTAACAAATAGAGAAGCCTTGACTGTGCTCTGTTCTGTAGTAAAGCACGCGGGAAGCGGCTAGAGCACGAAAGAAGTGTAGGGAGAAACACGAGACGTAGTCGAGTGTTTCTCCCCACTTCTTGAGTGCTTTAGCCGCTTCCTAAGTGCTTTACTACAGAATAGAGCACAGTCAAGGCTACTCTATTTGTTTTGTAATAAAGAATCCATTAAATTCCCCACGCATTACTTACAATTTCCAAACAAACTTTATTTTCAAAGTGAACAACAATGTCGTCAGCATGCTCTATACTCTGACACGCTTACAATAAGCCAATCAGAATCCTTGTTAGAATAAGCAACCTAATTTTATTGGATGAACAAGACCAAAGCTGTCAAAAGGTCAAACCATCAAAAGCTATCACGAAGAATCGCAAATCTTACTTAATAATTCGAATGCATAAAAGTGCATTTTTGCGTACACAAACCAGTACCTTTAGTAACATGATCAATGAAATCCGGCCGAATTTTGGCCCATGAAAACTGGACGTTATCAACGTGACAATTTGAAAACAAACTGCTTAAAGCTTGTGGTTGGAACTTGACAAACTGCTGCGCTGTGTTGTTCTGTGAATAAACAACGGTCGAATTTACAGCAGCGGGAGGATTTGCTGAACTGGTGGTTGCATCAGAGGAACTTGGGTGCGATGATCTTCCATTCAATGCACCAGAGAGGATATCTGAACAAGCCCTTAGTTGTTCACTTGATGAACGAGTGTTGTAATTCCTCAGGCTAGCCTCACAGCGATGACCAGAGATCGCCATTATGTGCCGCGATGGAACTTGCGCGTTGGACCACAGCGTGATTGCAGTAGCTCTGACACTATGGTTCGTGTAGATTCTTGAGAGAGACGCTAGTTTAGAAATTTCTTTCATCATTCCTTCAATTTTGTTGACCCCCAGAGGCTTGTCGTCGTACCAAATTTTATCTTCAGATTTCACGGTTAGCTTTGGGTACTGAAAAAGTGCTTCAAATTCAGTATAAGGATTAAAGAGAAGACTATAGACGTTGTTTAGCAGTTCTGAGTTACAAAATCAAACTTGGCATGGAAAACTACAGAAAAGTATTTGCACCATCAAATTCATTTATAACATAGCTTGTAAATTCGAGCAATCACATTCAATAGTGCGAGCGTACTTCAATTTTCCATTGTGCACGCTGGTGACGTCAGCAAACAAATTCCTCGCGAAAAAATTTTTTTCTCGCGAGTGACTTCAACATTTTTCGTGAAAAAATGGGAAAAACTTCCGCAAAAAGTTAAACTAGACATGGCAAAAAGCGAACAAGCTGATGAAGATCTGCTTACTTTTTCTTTGGGAGTAGATTTCTTAACTCCCGAGAAAGAACTCAGAGAAAGGGAAAACAATCGGAAAACAAAACAATCAACGGTTTCATCTCGTTTAGGAACTCTAACTTCATTTCCACGCATGAATTCACCTGTCAGTTTTTGACTAATCTGAGACAGGATCATTGAAGCATGGCGAAATGCTTCTCCGAAACAAAATAAACAACGCATTGAAGCGTAGGAGAGGGAATTTCTGCCCTTTATACATAAACTACAGCGCTGAAAATGTTATAAAACAATTGGTTCATACGTCAGTTGTACGTTCATCGAGATATGAAAACTACGAATATATAAAACTGCAGTTCTACCCCATCTCACGTACCGTAGCTTGGTGTGGCACTTTTGTCGTGCAAGTGACAGAAACAAACTAGAGAGAATTAATGAAAGAGCTCTACGTCAGTACAATCTTCAAAGATCGAGTCTCTCCTTATAGTGACCTTCTTACACACGCTGGAATGATTAGTCTATATAACATGAGATTACAAGATATCGCTATCTTTATGTTCAAAATCAGGAATAGATTACTGCCTTACAATTTACTAGAACTCTTCTCACCATCGCCTTCGAACTACAACCTGAGGAACTCGGACTTTCATGTTCAAAGGGTAAAAACTGTTAAATACGGAAAGCATTCCCTCAGATTTTTTGGGCCATTTTATGGTCAAAATTGAGCATGCAGACAAAAACGAGACCTCCTTAAGAAGGTTTAAAGCAAATATAAGGAAAAACGATCTGAGCGAATTGGTTAGTGAAAACGCATGCAGAAGGTGCCACCTGGGTAACTCATAATTCATAAACAGAAAATATTATAACTCGTAGAGTTGATATATTATAAAATTGTATACATAGTTTTCATTGTATATTTGTATTTTTAAATATATTGACTACTGTATATATCTGAAGAAGTTTTGAATAGCTAAATCTTATTATCTTATAGTATCATTAATATATATTTATCATTAATAAGTAATTTTAGTAGTGTCCCCGACTAGTAGGCCTGAGGGCAAGCTAGAAGATTAGACACTTAAATAAAGTTGTTGATCGATTGATTGCACTTGGGAAGTTTGGAGAGCACTCAGGAAGTTAGAGTTGCTCTCGGCTACGCCTCGAGCAACTCTTACGCATCTTTCGTGCTCTCCAAACTTCCCGCGTGCTTCATATCTCGATGAACGCACGCTGACGTATGAACCAATTGTTAATTATTTACATGATTTATATCACTAGCAATAACGCAAAACGTCACAAATACTTTTATAACATAACCAAAGTAAAGCGCGCGCTCTGATTGGTCAATTTAGCGTCCCCCATTTGCCCATGGGTGTACGCTGCTGACGTGAGCAAATGCAAAGACTATTTTGTTTTTTCTGGTCGCGTAAGATTTGTTAAATAAAAGGGAACTCTTTAGCTACAATGTATCAATGTTATGTTATAAAACAATTGGTAAACACCACAGCGTACACTATTGAGTTATGGATGCACGCGGGAGGTTGCTAAGCACGAAAGAAGCGTAAGAGTCGCTCGAGGCGATAGCCGAGAGCGACTCTAGCTTCTTGGCTATCGAGGCGATAGCCGAGAGCGACTCTAGCTTCTTGAGTGCTTAGCAAACCTCCCAAGTGCATCCATAACTCAATAGTGTACGCTGTAGTGTTTACCATTTGTTAATTTTAACACACCCCTAAGCTTCCTGTTCAGCTTCTGATTGAGTGGATGTCTGTCAATTATTACAATGATAGAAGTCGCTGCAGCTCACTTCGAATGAGTTTTAGACTTTTGGGATTAATGCTGCGGCCTACCTGAATGAAACTAATGAGCAAATCAATAAAAAGGAAACATGTGGCAAAATAAAACTCGAAACTAGAAACCGGCCAGTGAATCCAGGAGATTCAATGCATTCTTGATTTCATAAAGTTGACCCTTATGATATATTTACGTCAAAATAGCTATATTAATATAACCAAACCTACAGTTGTGATTTCGAACAAATAGAACAGAAATAACAACATCAGCTTTAATTATACACTATAATGAATAAGTTATATTATCACCATCATCATCAACAGCATTACTAGTCCCTTTACAGTTCTGCTTAACGTGCTGGTGATAAAGACCGCGATAAAGATACCTCGACTCTGGAGTAACGGCAACATCTTGCAGGCCTGTTTGGCAGTGACTGATGCGTTAACTGGTCTCTTTGGTCAACCGTCGTATGTACTGTGGAAGATATTCCTAATATTTGGTCTCCGTAGCAGTAAATGGTTGAAAATTTCCTTTTTATTGTTAAGTCTCTGTTTGCAATTGCTTCATGCCTTCATCTGATTTTGGTTACCTTCGAGAGGCTCATACTGATCAAATTTGCGATGCACTATTCAAACATTATAACTGATACCAATCTGAAGGTAGTTTGGATCATGGCTTTCATGTGTAGCATTTTTAGTGAGTTAAAAATGAAGCGAGTCACATATTCTATGGGAGGCCTTCTCGCAATTTCCTCTATTGTTTTCATTGCATTCGCTTATGTGGTTTTGTATCATGAAACATGTCGCCATCAAAGGCAGATAAAGGCTCGACAACTGCCCCGAGAAGAAGTGAAAAGATTTACCAGAGAAAACAAGGTGCTTAAGACAACTGTGTTTGTAGTTGGTGTTGTTAGTGTTTGTATTCTCCCAGCCGGTTTGTATTTTCCCCATCAACGAAGCACTGTGGCAAACCTGTGGCATGTTAAACTCGCCGATTACTCCACTGATCTACTGACAAGACATGAGAAAGCTCGTATTTACAGTTAAAACCCACGACATACATCCAGCCATCAATTGAAGAAGGGGAGTATGGCAGAAAGACTGAAAAACTTTATTATTATTTATATACGCTTTATCACATTTTACATAACTCGATAGATAAGCTTATCAGTAGTTGTTTACTATGACAATTACATATTTGACCAAGAGTGTTAATTCTTTAACTGTGGGCTCTTCCAGCTTATCCCATTCCTCTGGTCAATTATTATTCCTAAACCCTAATTCGACTGGGTATGGATGGGGATATTATTAAATAGAACAGTATTGGGAGCACTCAGAGTTTATTTCCTCCTAACTTGTCTGTGTCCTTCACTGAATAACATCATTTCCTACCAATGTTTAGATTTATTCCATTCATTGCTTTCCATATATAAAACCTTATCTTTTTACGGTTGAACTGGTCGTCACAGTGTTTTTCCCAGACAGCTCAGATCTGGCGATATCATCTCGCAATTCTCTGCTATATCCCATTTCTATCGGCAATTACCGACTTACCTGAAGAGTGCATTGCACTTGCAGGGCCTGACTTTAAAAAGAATTCAGCAAAGTTCCTGAAACAGGCCAAAGGAACCCAAACATTTTCGACCATTCACAAAACTGACAATAATGGGAGACTCGTATATCATTCTATTGTTACTCTAGCGAAAGCTTCTTTTCTGAGTGAATGGCGGCCTGTCCATAATTATAATGATGACAGTTTTAACTGCATGGAGTTCGTTTCGGTCGGAATGACACCGCGGAAATACGTTTTTTAGGGCACCATACAGTATTTTACTGGTCAGCGGACACCTCAACGAAACCACGAAATGCCGATAACTTTTACAATGTTTTTCGCCGTGAGTCAAATCGACAGCGTAAAAAGTCAAAACTTAGAGAGAATACTGTAAACTTAGCTTTGAAACCCGGCTCACCTTTTGGATAGTTCTTAAGCTCAATTATATAATTTGCCAAAGCCGAACTGAAGTTGCACACGATATGAAATTGTTGTTTTTCGCTGGCGGCTCCGTGGCAACTAAGTTTTGTTTATAAAAGAGCTTATGCACCAAAGCTAAAAATGAGACGATTTTTGAATGGTTGTGTTATATCGTGACCTTGTTTTGTTATACTTGTGTTACATTATATTAAGTTACGTCATGGTTGTGTTACGTGTACATGGATGCGCCCGCGCAGAAAAAGAACAGGAATAAAAAGATCTTGGAATGTTCATGTTCATTGCGGGTTTGGTTATAATTTCGTCCTTGAGTTTCCTAAGATACAACATTTTGGCGACGAGGATGGGATTCTTTTGTGTTATATGGCTATTTCGTGCTATTTCCTACACCGGATGATCTTAATCCACTTCGCTTCGTTCGTTTATGCTTCCACGCACGTGCTCGCGGGTGCGTTTGCAATTCCCGCCATGGCTTCACCGTTGTTTGGTTCTGTTGGTGAATTTGATCCTTCCTCTGAGTCTTTTACGGCTTACCTTGAAAGACTTGACCAGTTTTTTGTAGCAAACGATATTGGAAAATGTGCTGCTGATGCCACTGCGGCTGTTGTTCGGGCAGCTAGTCAGAAAAAGGTCGCCGTGATGATCTCCGTAATTGGTAGGAAGACATATAGCACTCTTCGCGATTTATGCAGCCCCGAGAACCCAAAAGAAAAAACATTTGAGGTATTATGTGAACTACTGCAACAACATTTCTAGCCCAAGTGGTTGGAAGTTGCCGAATCCTACAGATTTCATCGATGTTGTCAAGAAGAAAATGAGAGCGTGTCGGTTTACAGTGCTCGTTTAAGACATTTGGCCGCCACTTGTAATTTTGGCGAATTTCTGAACCGCTCGCTCCGCGATCAGTTTGTGTGTGGGATTCGAAACCCTGCGACTCGAAAAAAACTATTGAGTGAAGATCGAACATTTCAAGAGGCTCTCCAAGTGGCTATCGCCGACGAAATCGCGGCTAAAGAAACTTTGCAAGTTCAACAGCAACAATTGCCTCAGCCAGTTAATTCAGTGAAGAAGGAATTCTCAGGCTTACCTTCCACTTCTCGTGGATACTCGACTACACCATCTACTTCGCGGCCGCCTCCTGGCCAGATTTCGTCCAGTTCCCAGCCAGCAGCTTCTTATGCTTGTTTTTCATGCGGTAATTCTGATCATGTAAGAGCTAAATGCAAATTTAGGAATGCTGTGTGTCGCCACTGCAAGTTAAGAGGACATATTGCTCGAGTGTGTAAGAAAGGGGGAGTCAATGTTATGGATTTTAAAGAGGAGCAACCTCAGGGACGATTATCTGAAGAAGAGGAGTTGTATGTGGTGTCTGATGTTCATGCAATGTCCAGATCTGACATTTCTGTACCGCTAAAGATTGAAGACAAGGATTGTCTGATGCAGTTAGACACTGGGTGGACATTGTCTCTTGCCCCGATTACTTTCGTGAAACAAGTTTGCCCAGACGTTGAAGTGAAATCTACAAATGTTGTGCTGTCGACATACACAGGTGAGACTGTGCGTCCCTTAGGAGAAGCGCATGTGAAGGTTGAGTACATGGGATCACAACACACACTGCCTTTGCTAATTGTACGCGAAGGGACTGGTGCCTTATTTGGTCGAAACTGGCTTACAGATGTCAAGCTGGATTGGAAGAAGTTGCCAGGTTTGAATCACGTTGAACCCTTGCAATGCCATCCCTCTACACTACCAGAAACCCTAGGAAACCAGACATTAGCATCACTCCTTGAGAATTACAGTGAATTGTTTCAACCTCAACTTGGATGTTATAATGGGGATCCTGTCATATTGAATGAAAGTAAAGAAGCCAAATTTCATAAAGCCAGACCCGTTCCTTATGCATTACAGTCAAAAGTTGAGAATGCTCTGCTTAAGATGGAAAAAGATGGTGTGATCGAACGAGTGACATCTGCGAACAGTGCGGCTCCAATTGTAGTCGTTGGCAAGAAAGACTCAGAGGATGTCCGCGTTTGTGGAGATTTTAGTGTAACATACAATGCAAGTGCCCGTGTTGAAACCTACCCTATGCCTCAGATTGAGGATATGCATTCAGCTTTAAGAGGTTGCACGGTGTTCAGTGTCCTGGATATAAAGCAGGCCTATCATCAAGTACCGATTGCAAAAGAGTCCCAGTCTTACCTTACCATAAACACTCACATTGGGTTGTTTGCATTCAAAAGATTGCCGAATGGCATTCATTCTGGTCCTGCTATCTTTCAGAGAATCATGGATAATTTGTTGTCGGATGTACCAAAGGCTGTTAGTTGTTTGGACGATATTCTTGTTGCTGGCACAGATGCAGAGGACCACCTTCACACACTTTCACTGGTGTTAGAGCGACTTCTTAATTCTGGATTCCGATTAAACAAGGCAAAGTGCAAGTTTTTTCAATCATCGGTGGTCTACCTGGGACATATGATTGATGGAGAAGGTCTACACCCCACTCAGGATAAACTTAAAGCTATTCGGGATGCTCCCAGGCCCAAAGATGTAACGGCCTTGAAATATTTCTTGGGACTCATAATGTTCTATTCCCGGTTCATGCGTCATCATTCTACAGTCCTAGCACCTTTATACCAATTACTTAAAAAGGGTACTTCATGGAGATGGCTGAAAGCTGAAGAGGATGCATTTGTTGCAGCAAAGCAGCTCATTCTGAACTCACGGACACTGGTACATTATGATCATACCTTGCCCCTTTTTCTTTCATGTGATGCCTCATCTTATGGCGCTGGAGCAGTCCTGTCTCATCAAATTGATGGACAATTTCGACCGGTGGCTTTTGCTTCTTGCACTTTGACTCCTGCTCAACAAAACTATTCTCAGCTAGAAAAGGAGGCCTTCAGTATCATCTTTGGACTAAAGAGATTCCGACAGTATCTCTATGGTCGCTCCTTTACAATTTTAACCGACCATCGACCTTTGCTGACTCTCTTGGGTCCTCAGAGACCGGTTCCCGCTCATGCTGCAGCTCGACTTCAAAGATGGGCTCTTATCCTTGCTTCATACAATTACAAGATTGAGTACCGTAGTAGTGTAGCACATGTAGATGCAGACAGTATGTCTCGCCTTCCCTTGCCTCTGACATGGTCCCCCAAATGTGAAAATGTTGAATGCTATTTTTTGGACACTGAAGTTGTTACTAATGTGACCAGTCAGATGATCAAGGAGACTCAACTGGATCCAGTCTTATCCCAAGTGTACACTTACGTCATTAGTGGTTGGCCACATATAGTGGATCCCAGTCTGGTACCATTTAAAACAAGACAAGACGAGTTAAGCACACGTCATGGTTGCTTATTATGGGGTGCTCGTGTTATTGTTCCTCCATCGCTCCAAGAGAAAGTGTTGCAAGAACTGCATGACACTCACCCCGGGATCTCTCGAATGAAAGCTTTGGCACGATCTAATGTGTGGTGGCCCAACATGGATTCTGACATTGAATTAACTGTTTCTTCATGTAGCACTTGCCAGTCTATGAGATCAGATCCTTCCCCAGTTCAAATTCATCCCTGGACCTTTCCAGCACGACCGTGGTCTCGCATTCATGTGGATTTTGCGGGGCCAATCTCTGGCTGTACCTACTTTGTGGTTGTAGATGCTTACAGTAAATTTCCAGAGGTAGTCAAAATGTCTACTACCTCAGCTAAAGCAACTGTGACCACCTTGCGTGACATCTTCAGCAGGCATGGTTTCCCAGAAATTATCGTGTCAGACAATGGGCCCCAGTTCACTTCTACAGAATTTGAACAATTTTGTGCCAGCAATGGACTACTACACCGTACTTCAGCGGTGTACAAGCCATCTACAAATGGTCAAGCAGAACGTGTCGTGCAGATTTTGAAATCAGCCATTAAACAAGCCCACCTTACCAATGCAGATGTAGATGCTGTTATTGCAAATTATTTATTGATTTACAGGACCACTCCTCATTCTACCACAGGCGAACCACCCTCACTGCTTCTCATGGGCCGGAGACTGCGCAACCGGCTGGACTTGCTGACACCTTCAGTTGAAAAACATGTCGAAGCTCGCCAATACTCTACCATGCTGAGTCGCACTGCACATAGAGGCTTCCGCAAGTTTAATGCCGGCGATTCTGTTCTGGCTCGAAATTTTGGAAGGGGAGGAAAATGGGTGCGTGGAGTCGTTACTGAGGTCCTTGGTTCTCGTCATTATATGTGGAAACGACACATAGACCAGCTGTTGAGATGTCCTGCAGATGTGGCTTCGACGCGTGGTTTTTTAGCATCTGAATACCAGTCTATGCCGCTTGATGTATCTCCCAGCATAGATCAGCCCTGTGAGATTGTTCGCGACTCAACTATACCGTCTGCCTATATCCCTCTTACAGCAACGTTGGAGGAATCCATTCTGGCTAGCTCTGGAGATTCTCGTATTCCAAACAAGCAACCAACAGTGTCAATGCCTGTTACTAACCCCCTTATGAATTCTCAACCTGCTTCCTTGCCAGAGAATTCTGATTCTGCTAATGTCAATGACACTCTGGTAGTTCAACCGGGTTCTTTATGTGAATCCCCTGCGGAAAAGCGTTATCCTACTCGGACAACCCGTAGGCCCCCGAGGCACTTGAAAGATTACGAGTTAAAGTAATAGCTGTAATTGACTTAAAAACTTTTGTTTTGTTTTTTTTTTGTATTGCGTATTTTCACATTCTATTTTTCGTAAAAAAAAAGGGGAGATGTTATATCGTGACCTTGTTTTGTTATACTTGTGTTACATTATATTAAGTTACGTCATGGTTGTGTTACGTGTACATGGATGCGCCTGCGCAGAAAAAGAACAGGAATAAAAAGATCTTGGAATGTTCATGTTCATTACGGGTTTGGTTATAATTTCGTCCTTGAGTTTCCTAAGATACAACCGTTGAAGCGGTGTTCCGAGGACGCTGCACTATCAGGTTTGTAAAGCAGTGGCTTGAACCATATAAATCTGCATGTCAACGGCATTTCGGTCAGATTCGCCGAAAAGAAGACAAAACATGCCCGTGTAGCACGGCCACCCTATCCCCACTAGTTACTGTATGAATCATAGTTGGCCAAAAAACCTACGACTGTAACTTGCATAGGACTGACGCCTCCAAAAGTACAAAGACTGGCTCAACTAGAGGAAGAATAAACCGAGGTATGCTTTACGTACAAAATGTCCATTATAATGATAATAAAGAGGTTTTCACTTTCCACCTTAGTTTGTAATTTTTTTTGTGAGAAGCTGTAATTTTATTTCTGAGCAATAGTTTTACTTTCCCAACAAGTATTTCTCTAACAATTATGAATAATTTGTAGTGTCTTTTTTTAAGCTGCTTTTCCCTCGCTTATCATTTTATTTTATTTATTTTTGCTTTTTCTTTTCTTTCTTTACTAACTTAATGCCATCTGCAACATAAAATGTACTGAGTTAATAGAGTACTTCTGCTTCATTTACCTCCCTGATTCACAAAGTAACATTACCATCTTGGTACTACTAGAAAACTAATTTTTAAGAAACAAAACTACTGTAAGGTAAAATAATTATTATAATATAATTTAATTGATGTGAATAAAGCACTGCATTGTCTTTTCTCATATTGCAACAGCCTTGAATGAATCAACTATCTTCTAAACTTAATTTCTTATATTCAGAAGCTGCCTGAGTTATAAACAAAGAACTCTTGTTGGTGTTTATGGAGATGTAAAGAACATAATGATTATAATGACTAATCTTCCAAATTAGAAATGTCAGAGGGAAATTATCAGAAGTATTTTCTGAAGTCGAACAAATGAAGTTAAAAAATGTTCCGGCGAAAATTGATTAGATTAAGTCAGCTGTCAATTCCCAGTTAACAGTAAGTCATGATGAGTAACCAAAAGCTTGTAATTAGCCTGTGTACTGCTGTGCCCATCTAGTCAAATAAAAATCAGGGATGGGATATCCCCAAACATGAGCAATGATAGCACCATGCAGATGTCCTTTTCCCAACTTATTACAGGGGAGGGGAGCACTGGTATGGCTACACTAGCTGTAGTCAATAAGAAATTCTCAATGAGTTTCAGCAATATACATATATTTTGCCACCTTGAAAAAAAAATGGTTACAAGTCAGATAGGAATGTTTCATAATGATGTTCTCAGTGTGGGGATATGATGTAATATTACTGATGGGGATCATAATTATCCTTACAGTGCTTCAGAGCATGTGGTGTATATGATTCCTTAAGCACATGGAAACTATGTAAAGCTATGCAAAGCTAATCTAAAATTAAAGAATTTAAGAAGAGTAGTTGATTATTTGCATAAATTAATGCAATGCACATGCAAGATAGTGGAATATACTTCACGTAAACATACATGTGCCTGTAAAAGTTTCAAACGACAGAGTTATAAAAATATAATAGTAATGATAATCATAATAATAATCATAATCATAATAAAAAAGTGGGTTTCATTGAAAATGCTTTCGTGTAAAACAAATAGAGCTGTTTGGGAAATTAAAGTAGCAGTTGTAGTAACAGGTACAAGCAAACGTACCAAAGACAAGTAATGGAGATCTACAATCGATTAATATCAATAAAGACTTAATTCAAGATAAATTGTAAATGAACCAATCATGTTGGACGGTCTCAAATACAAACAAATCACAATTTTTTCGATTTCCACTCCCTTTGTAAACATCACCATTATATGAGCTTAAGTCAGGCGTTATTCTGTTCATAAGAGATAACTTGTTGATAAAACAGCAAGTATATGAAATGAACAAATGTTTTCATGTTTTAATTTGGATATATCAACAAAGTTGAAATGGTAAATTGGCAACCGTAACGATTACAAAAGCTGACGTTTCGAGTGTTACGGACACCCGTTCTTAAAGGCACAGAAAATCAGAAAGGTGGAATGGCGAAATATCAGTCTAGAAAAGTAAAATTCACAACCAAGCGAATGATTTCCAAAATGAAAAGCACCGCACGTCGGCGCAAAGTGAGTGTGAATATTTTCACAACTCAACAATTACGTGTATCGCTTCATGCTAATAACACTTAAAAATCCAACCAGTCTTCAGACTCGCAGGAAAATTATCTTACAGAACTAGTCTCTTGCTTTGTCTGGATAACTATCGCTGTTTTTGACAATTCTGAAGGCGAGGGCGACTGACGAACCACGATCGCACTTCGTAACGACGGCCAGCTTAAGTCAGCAAACAGCACAAAACTCCAAACAAAATGACTCCCCTGTACCGCTATTTGTTAAGAAGTGGTTTTAGTATTAATTACCCATTCAAAGGATCAACCATAATAAACAAGGAGAAGTATCATGGATATTTTCCCACTCAAAACCATGCAAAAGGCCGATGTTTTCATCGAACTCAATCCACAAACACATGGAAGCGCTTGGCAGCCTGATGTTGATGACCACTGACCACTGTGACGTCACCAAAACGTATTTCCGCGGTGTCGGTCGGAATGCACTTTAATCCACATATACCTAATTACCAATTCGAATAGGTGGCAACTCCTCTTTCCTGTGGAGCTGTCGGTATCTATGTTGATACCAGTTTAAATTACCCAGTCCTCGAAAAAACCCCTAACGAGGCTTTCCAGGCTTTATGGATTAAACTTGAATTTTTAAAAGGTAAAAATGTTATATGTGGTGTAATCTATCGGCAACATACTTCTCCGGAACAATTTCAAATGTATTTTGATATGACACAAGAAAGACTAAGCTCTACTAATAAACCGATGCACGTTAGGGGCGACTTCAACATTGATCTCCTCAAATCTGAAACCTGTGATTTTTCTCATAACTTTATGTTGTCCATGCAAAGTTACTCCTTTTCTCCAGTAATTGACAAGCCTACAAGAGTTCACAATAATTCTGCCACACTTATTGACAATATTCTTGTTAACAGAATTGGTTCTAAACTCTCCAGTGGCAACATTGTCTCAGATATAAGTGTCCACTATTCTCAATTTTGCATCATCCATTCTTCATCCTTAAAATCTCGCTATCAGGGGACTAAAATCCGTGACTATTCGAGATTCTAGGAAGAAAACTTTATTAGTGATATTTCTCAAACTGACTGGACCGGTTTAATCTCTGATGGCTCTATTGACAAACGCTTTTCTTCGTTTTACAACAAATTGAATAAACTTGTTAATAGACATGCTCCTCTTAAAATTGTATCAAAACGCAAGGCCAAGCAACTATCTAAACCGTGGATAACTAGAGGTTTACGTAGATCAATAATTATAGAGAATGATCTCTTTTACTCTGGTGGCATGGCTACACACAAGCTGTACAGGAACAAAATTTTAAGCCTTACTCGCCAGAGTAAAAGACTTTACTACCAATTCTATTTTAGTAGCAACCTAAATGATATGAAAGAAACCTGGGAGGGGATTAACACTTTAATTAATAAGCACACAAAGACTAAACTCGTATCGTCGCTCCAGCCTCCAGACAACCGGGGTACAACACAAAACTAATCAGAAATAGCTAATGCATTGAATCATCATTTTGCATCTGTCGGACCTAAACTTGCAAATAGCATACCATTATCCACCAGGGACTTTAAGGATTACCTAGGGAATTCAAATTACTCCAATTCTTTCTTCTTTGACGATGTCACTTCTACTGAAATTGAAATGGAAATTTTGAGTACTCCATCAAACAAAGCCTACGGACTTTATTCATGTCCAGTTCGTCGTTTGAAGTCCGCACGTCAAGCTATATCTCATACCCTAGCTGAACTAATTAACATGTCCATTTCAACTGGTATCTATCCCCACAAATTAAAGCACGCTATAGTAATTCCAATTTATAAAGCGGAGGATGAAACTGACCCAAACAATTATCGCTCAATATCGTTACTGTCCGTCTTTACGAAAAACTAATGTACAAACGCCTAAAATCCTTTATAAATAAGAATGAGATATTTTTTACATCGCAATATGGATTTAGAGAGAACTGCTCAACTCAAGCTGTAATTCTGGATATTCTAAATAAAATTCATAACAACATTGATAAAAAATTATATTCCTGTGGCATTTTCATTGACTTAAAAAGGCCTTTGACACAGTTGATCATTCGATTTTGTCGCATAAATTGCACCATTATGGAATTTGAGGATTGATTACTGACTGGCTCTCGTCATACTTGTCCGTCAGGATGCAATCAACCCAATTCGGTTCTATTGTCTCTAGCAAAGAGAGAATAGTGTGTGGAGTCCCTCAAGGTTCCGTACTTGGCCCGCTTCTTTTCTTAATTCATGTTAACGACATGCATCGTTCCTCTAAAAAGTTTGATTTTTACCTATTTGCTGCTGATACCAATTTACTATATGCAGAAAAAGATCTAGACAAACTTGAAGTTGTCGTCAATGAAGAGTTATTAAAGTTGTGTGAATGGTTAAATTCAAATAAATTAAAAAATCTCTTAACG
Source organism: Stylophora pistillata (assembly GCF_964205215.1). Taxonomy (NCBI): domain Eukaryota; kingdom Metazoa; phylum Cnidaria; class Anthozoa; order Scleractinia; family Pocilloporidae; genus Stylophora; species Stylophora pistillata. The sequence continues at coordinate 10,841,671 of NC_142530.1, forward strand.
TATCTAAATCTAACTTCGTTATAGTTCATCCTTATCAACGCAAACTATACCGAGAAGTAAGCCTTAAAATACTTGATAATAACTCAGAGCAATTGGTATCTCTTGAACGTAAGACATATGTTAAATACCTAGGTGTTCTAATTGACGGTAATCTATCCTGGAAGCACCATATTAGCAAACTTTATTTATTTACACAGGGTAGCCCATTCAGCTCTAAGGCTGGTATCCATAGGGGCCCTGTATTGAAAATAATTTACATCAAATTTCTAGAATAGATATATATATATATATACAATGACTAAGATTTCACAACTACTTCAACAGCCTAAAACTACAAAGCTAAAAAACACAATCAAAACATAACATAGTAAATAAAATATCAAAATTACGGTAAAAGGAAATGTTTTGCTCGGCGACAGAACGTTTGAATGTTTTCACTCTTCACAATGTTTAAAGGAAGTTTATTAAAAATTTCTGCGCCAGTAAAAAGAAAGGTCCTTCTCCCAAAATTCTGTTTTACTTTTGGTAGGGATAGCCTCAGACTTTGCCTCGTGGAATAATTGTGAATATTCGAAAATCTGGTAAAATATGATGAAAAGTAACCAGGAACTAATGAGTGGAGACAGAGAAAAACGAGTTTAGCCTTGTGGTAATAGCGTCTACTGGAAAGAGTCGGCCATTGCAGCTGATCTATTGCTTCAGATGACCGAGAGCAACGTGTAATAATCCGTGCAGATCTATTTTGTAAGCGCTGTAGTCGATCTATATCTTGTTGTAAAAGGTTACTCCAGGCAATGTCACAGTAATCAAATAAGGGAAGAATTAAGGTATTATGAACAAGTATTGCTGCCTCTTTTGTGACGAAACTTCTAATGCGGCCCAGAATACTAACTCTTGACGCCACCTTTTTACACATATAGTCTGTGTGAGCCTTCCACTACATTTCCACGAAAATAAGCAAAGATATTGGTATTATTGCAAGGCTTAGACACTTGGTGTTGTAATATTGCCGTTCTGTTTGTTAAGTTTGGGCTTCGTGTGCCCTGCCCGCATCTTGTAGGCAGGGGACTTTATCACCTTATGGCTATTTATTACCGTGACCGCCATTTTGTATTTAGTCTTTAGTTAGGTTCTAAGCGAAGTAAGGCCTTAATTTAAGGCTCGAATTCAACAATTCACTTCACTTAGTTTTCATATCAGCAACATGGAAACCCTGTTGAAGCCACAACGTCTCGACTTGGATCCAAATTCGACGTCAGCAGCGAAAGAATGGAAGCACTGGCTCCAAACGTTTACGAATTTCATTCAAGAATGTGGTGAACGAGCTCCCGACTAACATCGTACTCTTGTAAATTATGTGTCACATAACGTGTTCGAACACATCAAGGTTTGCCCAGACTACGAATCATCCATTGAAGCCCTCAATCGATTTATGTCAAACCTCCAAATGAAATATTTGCTCGTCATCTCCTCGCAACGAGACGTCAAAAACCTGGGGAGTCACTCTCAGAATTTCTACAGGAACTTCGGAGGTTAAGTAAGGATTGCAAAGTAAAGAACGTAACCGCGAAAGCTTCTATTGAGGAATCATTCGTTTTTGCAAATCTGCTCCCAGGATGCAAACCAATCGCAAGTACGTCACGTCAGTTCGGCAAGGAGGACCAAGAATTCATGCATCAATAAACTAACCGCCTACTCTCCGAAGGCATTATTGAACCTAGCACCTCCCTGTGGAGGGCTCAAGTTGTCATCTCAAAAGACCCACTACAGCGCCATAAGAAACGCCTGTACATTGATTATTTACAGATAGATAGGTAGATAGATACTTTATTGGTAAATACTTCGCAGCATGAACTGAATTGCGTATTCACAGATATAAAATAAAAATTACTATGTATTCATCTTATTATTAAAAAAATACGTAGTTCGTCGTAAGGGAGAACCTGTACTTTATTTGTGGCTGTTGACTATTCTGGCCGAAGCAATAAAAAAACTGTTTTTAAGCCTACTTGTCTTGCAAAGTGGCAAAGCAAAGGTGCGCTCGTGCCTTAACAAACTGTTAACCTGAACACGGAACTTGATGCCTACCCTCTGCCTCGTATCAATGATATGGTCGACAATTTGGTTTCGTATAAGGTGTTTTCAACATTTGATCTGATTAAAAAGCGCCTATCACCAAGTGCCAATTAAAGATGCCGATCGAAAATATACTGGCTTTGAGGCCAATGTTAGACTCTATCAGTTCTTCCGCATACCATTTGGGGTCACAAATGGCGTTGTAGTCTTTCAGAGAGCATTGGATAAGTTTGTAAAGGAAGAAAGCCTGAAGGATACACTCCCATACCTGGATAACATAACAGTTGCAGGGCATGACCAGCGGGATCATAATGAGAGTGTCAAGAAATTCAGACAAGCTGTACAACGACGACAGCTCCCTTTGAATGAAAGCAAGACAGTAGAGTCTAAGACGTGCATCAACCTACTCGGTTCAGAGGCGGATCCATGAATTTTTGATTGGGAGGGTCCAAACTTTGGTTCAGAAAGAACTGTTGGACTCATTAAGGCAAATTACTTCTCCCCCACACCCCCTTCCACCAGTCGCGGTTGCACGTTATAATTCCTTGGCCGCTTACCGTTTATTTGGATTCATTAAAAAAATCAGGCGGTTAAAAGTGATATACGATTCTGTCTCAAAGTTGTAAGCGTCAAGTTTGATTGGGGGGGTCCGGACCCCCCGGAGCCTTCCCCCTAGATCCACCACTGCGGTTACTGTGTTGGCAATGGCCTCATCGCCCCAGACCAAGAAAGACTTCGTCCCCTGAAAGAGTTTCCTCCTCCAGAAAATCCTTAATCTCTCAAAAGAGCTGTTGGGATGTTTGCGTATTACGCAAAATAGGTACCAAACTTTTCTGAAAAGATACAGCCTTTGTCGCAAGCAACTACGTTTCCCCTTAATGACAATGCCATAAGTGCATTCACAACACTGAGAAAGGAGCCGGAGAAAGCTTCTCTTCACTCAGTTGATGAAGGTCTGCCCTTCATAGTGGAGACGGACGCATCAGAAATCGCTCTGTCAGCTATACTAAATCATGGTGGCAGACCTGTTGCATTCATGTCCCGGACACTCCAAGGAAGCGAACTACACTAGCCTGCTGTGGAGATAGAAGCCATGGCTATTATCGAGGCGGTCCGCAAATGGCGAAATTTCCTTGCAGGCAGACACTTTACACTTAAGACAGATCAACAGTCAGTAGCATTCATGTTTGACAACCGTAAGCGTACCAAAGTAAAGAACAATAAGATTCAGGACTGGAGAAGACTTGAAATGGCCTCCTTTAGTTATATAGTGGAGTACAGACCTGGGAAGGACAATGTTGCTCCATACTCATTTACCCGAGCATTCACAGCTTCCATGCCGACAACGAGCCTCAGTGGAATTCATGTTGCACTATGCCACCCTGGTGTCATACGGATGTTGTACTTTGTAAGGTCGAAGAACCTACCTTACTCTACTGAGGATGTCAAGAAGGTGTGCTCTAACTGCAGAGCCTGCGCTGAGCTTAAACCACAATTCTATCGACCAGAGTAAGGAGTCATCATTAAGGCTACCCAACCAATAGAGAGACTGAGGATTGACTTCAAGGGCCCACTACTCACAACCATTGATAACCCCTACATGCTGACAGTTGTGGACGAATATTCACGCTTCCTTTTGCTTTTGCTTGCCCAAACATGAATTCATCAACTGTCATGTCATCAAGTGCCTGGACCAGATATTTACTCTTTGTGGAACACCAGGGTTTATCCACTCCGACAGAGGTCTCTCTTTTATGTCCCAGGAACTCACAGAATACCTATCACAGCAAGGCATTGCTACGAGCATTACAACATCTTACCACCAAATAGGTAACGGCCAAGTAGAACGCTATAACGGCATAATATGGAAAGCCGTCCATCTGTCCCTAAAGTCAGCAAATCTGCCTGACAGCAAATGGGAGATAATACTTCCAGACGCACTTCATTCAATAAGATCCCTCCTCTCCACTGCTACCAACTCAACTCCACATGAGAGGTTTATCAACTTCCAGCGTCGTTCGTCACATGGCACCTCACTGCCTACCAGGCTACAATCAGCTGGACCAGTGATGCTTCGTCGATATGTGAGGACAAGCAAGAATGATCCCACCGTTGACTAAGTGGAACAAAAAGAAGCAAACCCTATATATGCACGTGTAAAATACATGGACGGTCGAGAGTCAACTGTATCCCCTCAGAGATTTAGCACCGTGCCCACGAGCCTCGGCACAAAGTCCTCCAGTCATCGTGCCAACTGCTGCTGAACCACAGTACCCTGCTCCGATACCTGTGGACCAACAAACAACTGAAAGCAAAGACTTGCCAACTGAGTGCCAAGATGGAGCAGTCATGATCCGGCCACACCACCTGCCGTAAGACGCTCTACTCGTGTGATTAAGCGACCATCCCGGTATGGATGGTAGAACACTGCCGACAATAAGCTTTGAACATTGAAAACTGCCCCCCCCCCCGTTAGTTAGCTATGTTTTAAGGGAGGGAGAATGTTGTAATATTGCCGTTCTGTTTGTTAAGGTTGGGATTCATGTGCACTGCCCGCATTTTGCATGACCGGCGGTTTCACTTTATGCATGACCAGCGGTTTCACTTTATGGCTATTTATTACCGTGAACGTCATTTTGTATTTAGTCTTTACTTAGGTTCTAAGTGAAGTATGGCCTTAATTTAAAACTCGAATTCAACACTTGATACCGCTCAATACTCTTATAAACATTTACCGCTTGCTCGTCGAACCGTATATTTCCTATGGTCTCGTTGCTTGGGGCCAAGCCGCGAATACTCAACTAAAGAAAATCGTCATTTTATAAAAGCGGGTTCTTCGTCTAATGTATTTTTCCGAATATACATCTCACAGTGCTCCTCTTTTTTCTCGTTCGGGAATTCTACCGATAAAAATGCTTTACTTCAAATTGGTTGCCTCTCTGTTACTTGACATCAAAAATCATTGAGCTCCTCCCAATATTTCTGAACTTTTTACTCAATCTCAACAGGTTCATTCCTACTCTACTCGTTTCTCAGTAGCGGGAAGTTTCTATATGAAACAGGCGAGAACAAACCATCAGTTTCCTTCCTTTTCCAGAGTTGGTGAGAAAATATGGAATGGCATCCCCCCTGAACTTCGTAAGCTATGGAAAGCACCTTCTAACCGCAAGCTAACTCACCTGCTTTTGAAAATTACTAAAATTGAGGTGATGAATGTTGACTTGCGCTCCCTTGACCTTTCTAGCTTATATTTGTATTTCAACTGACTAGCTTCCTCTTTGACCTGTTAAAAATTTCTTGTGTGACTGGCTCAGCTAAAACCTTTAACGTAATTATGACTACTATTATTTATTATTTATTTTTAATTGCACGTTTGTTTATTTATTTTATTGTTGTGTGTCTGTGTCTGTGTCTGTGTGTTTGTGTGTGTTGTGTGTGTGTGAGAGAACCTATACAGTTAGGTAGCCCGCCTAGAATATCTTTGCTAACTGCGGGCTATAAAGGTCTTTATTTCTATAATTTCAAAAATAAAGTCAATGTTGTTGTTGTTGTTCGATTGAGTTCGAAAAAGCCCATACTAAAGTAATTGTGACGGCCGTTATATTGTCGCCCAACACTGAAAAGACTAGACAAGAAAAAACAAAGTTACAAAGGTACTTACATATCGGTCCCGCTAGTGCCAGAGGTTGAGGAAACGAAAGGGCGAAAGTTTACCAAGACTATTCAAAACTTACGAAGAACTTATTTATTTATTTATTTATGGATTCGTACAAGTACAAGTACAGGTGCATAACAATAGGACATAAGTCCCCTACTTGGTTAATACACCCACTCCCAGCCCCGTAAAAAAAAAAAAAAATATATATATATATATAACTAATATAACTATTCCGGGAGATATATATATATATATATATCTCCCGGAAAGAAATATCCTGAAAAAAGATCCCTTCCCTGATCCGACTAACTACAATTCAAATAATTTAAATCGCACAGAAACATTCTAAAGTATACAAATTTGCAACTTAACTCAACTTAACTCAACAAGTACAGACAGAAGAAGTATTTACACGGCGACACTTAGGACAAATTAATTTGAAAGAACGAAAATTGTCACTATCAAAAGCATTCAAAAGTCTAGTAAAATAAAACGACTTGAGTTTACTTTTGAAAGAGCTTAAACTGTCTGAATCCTTGATATTTTTAGGTAAACTGTTCCACATCAAAGTTGTTTTGTTGAAGTAAAAGTCTCGAAAGGAAGACATACGACAGGCATTTAACTCCCGGCTAGCTCAATTGGTTAGAGCGCCGGATTGTGATGTGCGGGAGGTCGAGGGTTCGAGCCCCGGCCGGACCGATACTCATGGTCTTAAAATAAGTGAGGAGAATTTGCTACCTTTCTATAATCAAAAAAAAGGATAGATAATCTAGTCTTCTCGGATAAGGACGAATAAACCGTAGGCCCCGTCTCCTGCAGGGTTAGGGGTAGGAGACGTTAACTTCCCACGCACGAGATTACTGTGTGGTGGATGTCCTCCCCTGGGGTGGGATGGGTGGGAGTTGGCCCTGAAAAGCCCCTATGGGGAGTGGTCAAGAAACGTATGTATGTATGTATGTATGTATCTGGAACTAAAATTGCCTTTTATATGCGCGTGGTGACGCTGAAAGGTCCAGTTACAAAACCAATAGAAATACAGAAAAACACATAAACATTGTAACTATGTACGTATCTAAGATCATCCTTAAATTAGTGAACTAATCAATAATCAATCAAAAAAGTGAGCTTTTGACTAGTGACATTAACACTCTTGTTCATTACATTTTGGAGAGCGAAACCGGCCAGCCGTGTACATGTATCTTTTGGTAAAGCTATATGAAAATGAATTGCTGAATTCAATGCCGAATATTTCCAAACTCCTATGGGTCAAAAGCTTTCCCAAAGGATTAACATGACAAACGCATTCTATTGTCACGGTTTCCCTTCACAAGTAAGATAAAATATTCACGTCTGCCCTTTAAATACCCACAAAGGGCTCCCACTCATATTTTATCTATTACATAAAGCATCCGCTTGGAAACTGAATTGGCCAATGAGACGATGTTCATTTACGTTATAATATTGAATAGATGGAGCTAAGAGTTCGTCAAAGGATTTCGTACGCCTAGCGTTGTTTTGACCAATCGTTCAAGAGAAGTGGGTGCACAACATATTTTCGTATCAATTCCTGGTTTTGCTCTCACTTTCGTAACAACAGTCTATCTTTAGCTGGGCGAATTCTGTATGGGTATTTCGGAGAGGACTTTTGACTTTTTTTGTTAGTTGCAAGTAACCAAGTTAAACCAGTGGCATGGGAAAACTTTTAAAACCCTACAAAAAAGCATATACACAGTAGTACTTATATAATTATGTAATGTCACCAGATATTTATAACGCTGACAATAATGGAAGACCCGTAAATTATACTATCGTCACAAATTGCGCTCGTTTCGCTCACGACCAGTTGAAAATCTCAATCATCATACAATTAGAAATTAATGTCATTCATGCGCGAGAAAAAGTCAAGTGAAACACGTGAACTCTAAAGTGGCTGTCCATCAACTCGCCCCCAAAAACCGTCAAAACCAGAAACTTGAACTGGTCGCTTTATGAATTTGAATGGATTAAGTGGAAACACTTGCACACAAAAGTTTTGTTCCATCAAATTTCCCGCAAGGGCAACATACCTTGGGCGTACTAGGTGTGATCGTGGCGTAGCCTCTGACTTTAAAGCAGTGCGTATGTCTTGTTGTTGTACTGAGACAGCGGCGCAGTTGTTCGGAGAGGCCTTTGACATAGGCGGGACTGAGGTGGATCTGAACTCGGTGGGGGTGTCAGTGCTTGCAGACATATGCAGAAGAGAGTCATGGAACAATCGCAGTTGAGCATAACAGCATATAGATGACGCTTTCTCAATCGACCTCATCGCTTGAAGATTAGCAGTATGCAGTCGAAACGTCGCCATACACATCCGAAGTGACCACACTCATGAGACAAACGATTATATTTCTCTTTTGAAGTGTCTTTTACCACAGTGACTGTCCACAAACTATTTACAATAAATTATACCTGTATGTCATTTGACATGGATAAAAAATGAATCTTTCATAACACCTAATCAGAAGATTTTAACTAAGAGCACACAACCGTTTGACGATTGTAAGGGAACAGATCCTTTTGTCTGCATTCATGGCATCTTTCGTTTCCGCTTTTAGCGTTTCTAATGTAAAAACTAAAAGCATTAGATTAGTGGAATAGAGTTTGTGCTTTTCTTTTCACAAAGTTTTCCACCCTTTTTATTAAGAGTATCTTTGCTATTATTGCTATTATTAAAAACTGGATTATTGGATAATGCCATTCAAGAATTTTTATTGGCTTAGCTATTATGGTATATGAGCCAATATACCATAATCTAATATCTGTACATTGTAACATCCGGTTTCTTCTTACAAAATAAAGTCAAGAAGATTTGTCTAATATCTTAGGGGTGTTTTTTTTTTTTTTTTAATAAAACAGTTATTCCACTCGCGCTTGTTGGATATGAGATGATTATAGTCAACTCGGCGCTAGGCGCGTCGTTGGCTATCTATCATCTCATATCCAACAAGCGCTCGTGGAATAACTATTAATTATAAAAAACTGGATCATTGGATAATGCCATTCAAGACTTTTTATTGGCTAGCCAGTATGGTGTATGAGCCAATATACAATAATCTAATATCTGTACATTGTAACATCCGCTTTCTTCTCACAAAATTAAGTCGAGAAGATTTTTCTAATATCTTGGGGGCGTTTTTTTTTAATAAAACAATTATTCCACTCGCGTTTGTTGGATTTGAGATGATTATAGCCATCATCTCATATCCAACGCGCGCTCGTGGAATAATTGTTAATTCTAACACTTTGATAAAAAAGGATACTTTCTAAAAATTATTTGCTTAACAGAGACGCATGACTAAGGAAGACATTGCTCAGACTTCCTGTTAAGTCTTCGAATACACATTTAAAAGCTGACACTCTCAAAAACAGCAGGCAACACTACTGTAACCGTAACACTACTGTGTCGTCAAAAGTCCCCCCTCAATTGGGTATCTTTAATGTCTTACAGCATCAAATAGTTCATTTTGAAGAAGCTATGAAGGACTGTAAACATATCATACAGCAGCTGACACACCCCAAGATACTGTGAACGTCTTTGTCATTTGCACATCAAGTGAAGATGCAAGGCGTTTACAGAATGGCAAATGTGCCTTAAAGGAAATCCTAACTTGTGAACTATTTCCTTCTAATGATGAATGCAGCTGGTTTACTTCCTATATATTTTGTTTTAAGCGAAGTCAGAATTCTGAGCTGTTAAGTTTTTAATTTTGTTTCGGGTAGTGAGTATCAATTGCGCGTCTTGCACCGACATAGATTTTTCCATTTACATGGTAAAAGAATTCGAAAGTGGCCGGATCTACATCAGGATATAGAACTACTCGAAGTCGTCATCAAATTCAGTGTTGCATGCTTCATTACAATATTTTTTATCGAGGAAAACATTAAGGAACTGGTCTTCTTCCTATTATTTCTGGTTTTTTTTAGTATATTTTCAAGGTTATAAGGTAGATCTTTCCCAAATTTCCTCTTTGAAATACATGATCAGTCAGGACAAATGACTTCGACCGCAATCAACCAAAGGTAGGTAGGAGCCGTTATGTTCCCAATAAGAGTTATTCTGTATTTTCAGCGTAATCGTTCTTTACTGTCTTAGAAACTTTGGGTAGAATTTTGAGTTGTGTCAGCATTATTTCTCTTTGGTGTTTTAAACAAAACTCTTTAAAAATCAATAGAACCACAAATGAGGATGCAGAATGCCCATGACCCCCTGGACGATAAAGGTATGGAAACAAGCAATTGGAATACATTTCGTCTATCTGGTTTCACAAATCTTTTTATTTCAGAATATTCTTCAATACTCTTACAAGCTCTGAAACGGGAATAAATCAACAGCCAGTGCCAGTATTATTGTTTGACTCGCGCCGCAGTAAAATGGCGTCTAATCAGTGGGTGTTTCATTTCAGTAGATCCACTTGTTGGCCTCCGAGTTCGGGTCTTCTTTCTAGAAAGAAAGGAAAAACTGTCACAATCCTCTAGCAGGGAATCCACGCTGAAGGTCTTTAGATTCCAAGATAAATAAAGTTGACTTCTCGAATGTTTTCTTAAGGGAAAAACAATAGGAACTTTAAATTTTACTTGACTGACTCTGCAAAATGCTACCAACATATTCATTAAAACATCAACTGACCTCCTTTTGACCAACATCTCTTCCGACTGGAGAGCTTCTATAGAAGGGTGGCGTAGAAATTTTCCTTCCTGGATCTTGGTACAGCTAGGGAAGAGGAAAGAGTTGCATTTTCGAAAACTTTCAAAATGATTAACCTTTCTAACCTCTTAACGGTTAAATACCTGAACGATTTCTTCAAGTGGAAAGCGCCGTTTGCCTATTGGGTTCGACAATTGGGCTTCTGCTTGATCGTTCAGAAGCAAAAGATAAAAAAACCAGGAGAGGAGTATAATCCACCTTGGGTGCATGTCTTCTTCTCTTTGCTTCACCTAGTCGTGCTCAGAATGATTAACCTGTTATTCTGATAAGTTTTTATAGGCTATTCTGACAGGTGAATCCTAATTTAACTTTAGTCTGCCGGCATTGCAAAAGTGTTGCGTGGATATGAAATAACAAAGAAGCTGTGACATAACAAAGAAGCCGACCACACTGAACGCCTGAAATAGTCTCAAGTGGACGCCTCCGGACTTTGTAACAATCAAATTAAGGATGCCAGCCTAAATATTTGGACCTTTTTGTAACATCATTTTACTAAATGTTATTGTTAGGGCGTTTCAATATATACCCATTAAAGACTGTGTCTTAATTATTTTTTAATGCTTATATCTTAGGATATAATTACTTCGCTAATACCTTGTTCCACCAGTATACTCTTATACAAATATCTACTGTAATTAATCAGACGGTACGACATGAACGAATGAAGATATAAATGTACACAGTGGCCACATTGATATCACTATATTAATGATTCATGTGAGAGTAAAACAAAAAAAAACCTAAGCCAGTGTTTGTAAGAAAATATCCTAAAACTTTTGTTAAACTACGGAATAACAGAGAGACAAGAGATCTTTTTGCAATGAATTTATTTGTTTTCTCTTATTGTAGTTCACCGGTTGCCTCAAATGGGTGTCAAATAAGTACGAGATCTAAGTTTACTTTATACCTGAAATTAAACTCTGTTCGAGTTTAGATCTGATGCTAATAGCTGCCATTTAAGGACAATGACCTTCAAAAGGTGTAATTACAATATGTAAATTACTTTTATCCACATATTATGAGAATTCAGTCAGCAACGTGGGATCATTTTCATTAGAGCTATTTCTTATGCACTGGTTAACGGGAAGTTCCTGAGTCGGTCGAATTGTAACAACGGCTAATTATGATCACAACGCAAAAACAAACTAAAAATATGCAATCTTTAGGCTTTCCACAGATGGTTATGGAATTAGCTAATAACACATTGACAATGAAACATTGTAATAGAAGGTGTGAAGGAAAGGGAAAAACGGTCTCGTTATAAGGGTATGTTAGAGGAATGAACACACACTCCAATCTTTAGTGAAAAACTAGCATCAAAAATTTGTTGAAGAGGTGCGTATGATAATAGTAATTAACAAAAGATAATAAAAGCTGATGAAAGGTTACACTTAGGCTGTTCGATCTCTTAATTAAAATTTTTATTTTTCAGCTATTATTGATTCAACATGTGTTATGCCAACTGGGTATGATTATTAAATTCTTTTTTCTTTTTCTGCTTAGCTACTTGGTAGAACTAGGACATTTGTCGAATTTATGAAAGCAGGGGAAGGTAAGCCAATTTCGGCAAAAACATCTTTACCACTCCTCACCTCCATTTGGTCACCCATCAGTCAGGTTCTGAATATGGTAAACTAGCGCTCAAGATTCATGAGACAATCAAATAACGAGGTTTATTATCCAACTACACTTCGTAGAGTACAAATAACGCCAGAGACGAGTACAAATATCACGCGGTATTTGTACTCTAGAGTAACGCGCAAGCGAAGGATTGAAATAATTGAAGTTAAAAAAAATGGCGGACAATTTGAGTCATATTTCTGACCACGAAGAGTCGGAATGACTGGCATCCAAGTTTATAAGATGAATCGAACGAAGAAAAACAGCTAGACGAACACGAAATTTCTTCATTTATTGAAGAAAATAGAAACAGCAACACAACAACACGCCAATTCCGTTCCGCTTCGCATACTTCTGTCACACACTCCCTGTAAATAAATATCCGCGAAATTCGCTCGCACTGAAATAACAGTTTGGTGTATGTGTTGGATAATAAATAACTTATTAGACGTTTTGTTGTGTAGTATCGCTGAGTATTTTTATTCGTTATTTGTATTTTGACTCGCCCTGCGGGCTCGTCAAAATGTGGCACAACTCGTAAAAATACTCAGCGATACTACACAACAAAATGTCTAATAAGATATATCCATTTAACTTAACGAATATCGAACGTGAGTATTCTTAGGAAGAAATGAAATCTTTATGACAGTATGCTATGTAAATAATTCAGCGATGAAGGTTTAATCTCAGAATACGAGTGAATTAAACACTTTTTTTTTGGTTTTTGAACCAAGACCCACGATGCTATTCCTCAAGTTGTCATATGTAAATTATGGCTTCGGATCTGTGAGTCTCTAATAGTTCCAGGTAAACAACTTAATTGATGATGATGGCGAATAATTGCCCAAAGACTTAACAGTCCGATAGAGCGACATACATTAACGTAGCATAATTTATTTCTTGTCTGTAAGGTGATACTAACGTGCTATCGAAATGTTGCATGATAGCTTTTCCTTTGAATAAATACTTATTTGACTACCTTTGGTTTTTCTCCTTTTATTTCCCATTCCTCTGCGATATAATTATGTCACAAAAGGATGTTTCAGCATTTATTACGGCTGGCAAATGGAAGCTGGTCTCCTTTCAACCCTTAAGGATTTAATGAGCTTTAATGTAGATGCTATACACCCTATGCATAACGAGAAGAGACTGGGAGTGATGAACGTGAAAATGAGGCTAGTTGGGCCTTGTTTGCTTGTGTTAGAAATATGGCTCCTCATGACTCTGTAAGTAGCCGTCTTTCTCAGATTCTTACGGAGGAAGATATCCCAGGAGCATCACTTCAAGGAAGAAATCCGAATGCTCTTAAATCAGATGAACTTCGTTTTCGGTTAAAATGTCGTGGCGATGCAGCAAAGGGGTTAAAATCAAAGGCACAATTGGCGAAAAGGCAAGTACAGTATTTGTCAGTCGTGCGTGATACTTCTTAGAATTAAACAGATTTTGATATCGTAAATGAAGATCAAAGGATTTTAGGAATGACTTTTCCAAATGAAATGTTTATGAAATGATTAATAGTTTTTCTGCTTTTCATTTCAAAGAGTTCTTGAATATGTTGCGTCTGGTCGTGATAAAGATGTGGTGGATCCCGATAAAAATCTGATATACACGCGTCGGAAGGAGAGACAAGAACAACTCGCTCAAAGTGATGCGATGCCTGAGGAAAATACTGATAAATTTCCATCAGCTGGATGGTCTACAAATTTGCAACGAATGCCATTATTCACAAGGGCAGAGATGGATTTACATATTTCTAAATCTGGAAAAAACTTGGACAAAAATAAACAGAACCATGCGGTTCCAACAAGCATGAAAAAGGCAAAAACATTTCTCGTTGATGAATATCTGAAGGACTTAACTTGCGCAAGTGACGACCATTATTTATATTTTAAATGCTTGTGTTACCATAGTTAAAAAAAAATGAGCCACCCCATAAATTACATGTTGCACTTTGTTTAGTAACTGGAGCTGTTAAATATGCCTCGTGTACATGTGTAGCAGGAACTGTTGGTTTTTGCAATCATGTGCTGGCTATTATTGGTTTAGAAAATAGTTAACCTGAGAGATATCATCAAGTTTACATTTATTAAATTGACTGAAATTCTGTATTGTACCTCAGAGCTCTGTCTAACTCAATGTTAAGTGGAAATGAGAGGGTCCTGAATGTTACATAAAAAGGCACAGACACTCCACATTTGGTTTACTACCCCCAAACAAACTGAGGGGTACAACACTATCCCATAAGTGAAAATTCTTGATTTTGTTGATGGCCCATTCATCATGTATTCTAACAGAAGCAATTTCTTGAGTCTTGATAACATCTTGTGCTGTCATTTGGCTATTGGTGCCTAAAAAGGGAGGAATGTAGGTCTTCAATTGTAAAACCTTTATCGGCCATCACGGTGTCACCATTGTCAAACTCTAACTTCAGGAGACCACTTCGTTCAACAATTTCGTGATCGGAAATGCTTCCACTATATAGCTGTCTGATAAAAGTTATAGCTCCACTGGGAGCAATTCCAACTAAGCCTTTTAGAGTTACATGGTTCTTATTGGAGCTGAACAGTTTGGAATTCAACAGAAGGCTGGAAGGCATTTGGCATCCTATTTCTGTACAATCAATTATTACACGAGTGGAAGAGTACTTCTCTTTAAAGCTGTCAGGTATTGTAGCTCTTATGACCTCCCTATTAGACCATATAGATACTTCACCAAATTTTAAATACATATAATTAATCCAAGAAAGGAATGTTCTGCTTACTGTCGATTGTGAAATACCAAACAAGTGTGCCAGATGTTTTTCTGCAAATCCTCTTCTCAGTCTGCACAGAACAAGGAAGAACTCCTCTCTGGGTTCTAAGCTTCGTCTACCTATGCTAGTACATCCCTCTGGTTCCTCGTTTCCACCATCGTAAAACTCCTTTTGGACAGTTCTTTCTTTTGATGAACAGTACCTGACGTTTTCTCCTTTCGATCCAGTATTTAAAAATTCAAGCACAGCATTAAATGTTGCTAAGTTAGGAAATCCCGTATAAAAGGCAATGTCCTCGTCGGTAGTAAAATTGCGTGGTTGAAAAAAGCGGGAAAGTTTAAGACTCAACTGGCGTTTTAATACCTCTATTTCACCTTTTAAGTTCGCATTTTCGAGTTCAAAACCTCGAATACTTTCAAGTTCTTTAACTTCTCCCGTTTGATCTCCACAGGAATTCAAGCTGCTTTTCACATAATGATAACTAATAGCTGCTGATGAAGTACAGGTTTCAAAAGTTGCTTTAGCTGCATTTGCAGTTGTTTGACTTTGACATTGAGATTGTTGCAACTCCTTGTTTGAACACCCTGTTATAGAAGAAAGATTGCGACATTTAGGAGGTGCTCTCTTTTTCGGAGAACCTGCTTTGGACCACGAAAATGGAGATGGAATTACCCCTGCCTTTACATAAACACGCTGACCTCCAGCAGCTTTAACAAAGTCCTCGGGCTTAAAATGACGAGAACAGATCTTCGTGTTTTCGCTGACTCTAAACTCTTTTCCTTCGTCTCGACGAATGGCTTGCAGCCAACGCTTTTTGAGGATAGTGTCCTCCGGAAATTTAAAGTAAGAAATTTTCTCCCCACTTTCGGTTCTGCACTTCTTTTTGGTACAGTTTGGCACACAACAGTTTTGCGGCATTATCAAAAACTGGCGCTCATCACGTCAGGCGGCCATTTTTATTTACTTGGCCCAACTAGCCTCGTTTTCAAGTTAAACGCTCCCGTTCTCTTTTCGTTCTGTACAGTCTGCTTAGGGTGTTTATAATGAAAGACTCTTAACCCACCATGCTTCAGGTGGCCACTGTTTGTAGGGAGCTCCTTTCTTGATGAGGCAGAACAGTGATCCAAAGTTAGAGTCGGATTTCAAAGTCTAAAATACTTAACGACTTTACTTTAATCAGTTGACGTGGAGAGCGTGGCTGTACACGGTGTCATTTTAGAGTAGTATTTTAGAGTAGTAAGTTTTTCGTTTGAAAATACCGTTAATTAACTTTTTTCGAAGCACTCCAAAAATAATCCATTTGATCCAGCCCTTTTAATATAAATATTTCATGTTTTCAAAACATATCTTCTTACGTTTCTCTCTCCACTGACTGATTGTATTTCACAATAACTTATGTTTAGTTTAGTTTATTAGCTTCGCTGACCGGCAGGGACACCGCAACAGCTTGCGCCAATTGCTGCGGGCCCAGTAGACCCACCTATTCCACCTCAGGGGAGGACATCCATCACACAGTAATCTCGTGCGTGGGAAATTAACATCTCCTACCCCCAACCCTGCAGGAGACGGGACCTCCATTTATTCGTCCCCATCCGAGAAGACTAGAATATCTAAACATTTCTTGATGTTATAGAAAGGTAGCAAATTCTTCTCAATTATTTTAAGACCTTGAGTGTTGGTCCGGCCGGGGCTCGAACCCTCGACCTCCCGCACAACAGGCCAGCGCACTATCCATTGGGCTAACTGGGTGGCGGCGGGTTATATACTATATCATATGCATTTAAGTGTATCGCGCAATTAGAGAATGTAAATTCTTTCTCTTTGGCCATCGTAGCTTCATGAAAAATAGCACATGCTTGTAATTGCAGTTTGTGTGCTATTTCTTATCAAGAATGTAAATTGTTTTTCCATCTTCCTCAATGGAGACAGGCACAAACAAAGAAGTTTCCAAAGCGAATAAAGTAGGCCCAGAAAGAGTTACAAAAATATCTTGCGCTTTATATTGTAGCAGAAAAGTTATCTAGTAAGATACTAGGCACACTTTCATTGGTTGATAACTGGTATGTTTGGACCGGCGAGAGCATATAAACACCTGCGAGGCTTCTCGAGTTTTTTGAGGAGTGTGTTTAGTGGCAAACAGTGGGAGACATTTTCTGTGTTTATTCATAGAGCGTCATGTAAACATTAGGTAGGTTGGAAGGATTCTTGAAAGTTATGCAAACCTTTTACTTCGTCTTTGATATACACAACTGTCACGAGGTTCACCCCGCCCCCAGACTACTTAGATGAGCATACATTGTTTACTGAATTTGAGAATATTTTCAAAATTAAGTGGATCATTGATTTGATTACTTGCAAACTAAGGTAATGATGAGTGCATGAAAGAACAGCATATCACTACCTGTACAGTTCTCTCCATGATTAAAAAATTTAAAAAGTACCCTTGAAATGTGTGATGAATACACAAGTTTGATTTCATAATGAACAGCAATGCCAATTTTATGTTTAAAGTTTAGTTGAAATTTATGATAAGAAACAGATTTCACCAAAGCTTGTTGGGGGGTTGTTCAAAAATGTGCAAGTTCCAGCATGATTACTCTTGGGAAATGTGTAAAAACTCACAAGATGTTAAAAGTTGTTAGTTATGAGTCTGTAGAAAAAGCAAAATAGTAGTCACGCTTGATTCAAAATTTTTATACCTAGGAAGTACAACAAGTTTTTAATGTTTGAATTTCAGGTCGTTTTGTTGTCAAACAGACCCAACTGTGTTGTGTTGGATGCCTGAAGATGTTGTTGGCTATATTACTGACAAACATTACAGTTAGGTCAAGATTTTGGCCAGGAAATCCAGCTGGTGATTCTTTTACTTGTACATATATTTTTGACCAACAACTGTTTTTTACACTTACACAACTTGCAGATGCGAATGCATGGGACTTAATAATAATTATTAAATCCATAAATGTGAGAGGAAATCATATGAAAGCTTTCCTGTAAAGGTCTTTTTAGCAACAATGTTGAAAAATACAATGCAAATTCTGAATAAAAAACTAACAGAATTAAAAATCATTACTTTAAAAATCAAGGTAAGAATATAAAAAATAGAGTCTGCCTGGGAGTTTGTCAAGAGTTTCAGAAAGGATTTAGAGAGAGCTGTTTTGTACTGTGATTCTTGTATTGAAGGTGACTTAAGTTTTAGCCAGGCTGTTATTTTTATTTCAACTAAGTCTCTCAAAGAAGGCTTTGGGGTTGAAGTGATCATGAAGTTTTTTTTGTGAGATAAAAGTATGTAGGGCTTTAGCCTCAATGCACAGGACATTGAACAAGTATATTATAACTTCAATATCTGTGTAATCCCTTCAATCATGAGCATAAATCCTTGGTTATTATGTTACAGCGTTACTTTCAATAGATTTAGTCTAAACACCCCAAAATGAAAAAGAAAACAGTGATATACATGTATTGCAACCAAAGAATATATTCCAATTACCTAATGGAACTAACTAATGAAACTTGCTAAGAAGATTAGCAGCAAATCAAAGCCATGAAGGATAAGATAAGGACAAAATAAAAGCAGCAATAAAATGTATAGGTACAGTATGTGATATTTATAATAGATACTAGTGATCTGACCACAAATGTTAGGCAA
Source organism: Stylophora pistillata (assembly GCF_964205215.1). Lineage (NCBI taxonomy): Eukaryota > Metazoa > Cnidaria > Anthozoa > Scleractinia > Pocilloporidae > Stylophora > Stylophora pistillata. Next base: position 10,860,170 of record NC_142530.1, read on the forward strand.
TGAATTTATCAAATTACTCGAATTTGTTGTACATCATGGTGATTACCTGGTATATTATGCACCTTAATTAATACATGACTTGGAAACATTGGAACATCATCAAGGCTGTATTAACTCATCATGATCCTTTTGCCTTTTTCTTTTCCTATCAAAAGCAAATCCTTACACTGTCTTTGAAGAATCAAGACGAAAGCCAGGTATTTTTAAAATTCATTTTCAAAAGGGAAAGACCGTATTTCCTCGAATAAGCGCCCACGCTTGAATAAGTGTTTACGGTCAAATAAGCGCCCCTCATGTTTCGCATGACAATTTATCATTAACTTTTAACCTTCAACTACAGCGGAATTAGTACAGGAGAATGGTTTCTTTTTCGTTAGCTCCCTTAAGGATACTTTTATCTCCATGAACTTTCAAAGTTCTCTTATGTGCGTTGTGTCTTTTGAATAAATTTTTGTCCTCTTCACGTACTCTTGGTAAATGCCATAACGTCCCAGGCACACTTAGACCATTTTCTAGCCTTCGAGGACAAGAAATTTCTACGAATAGGAAGTTATTGGGATGCGTTTGAAGGAAACAGATGATAAGGACTGATAGCCTGATAGTTCAAAGTAAATGTGGCCAACAAGCTTTAAACTGTCAGGGCCATGCACATACTTCACTCTGAGGTAAGTTCTCCCCGCTTTGCTTCTTCGTCATACTTCGTGACCTATTCCCTTTCACCTTTAGAGCAAATTAGTCTTTCCCCTTTGTTTGAACGACAAGACAGTTTTACAACTCCCTATCTCTATTTGGTCACAAACCAGTCAGGTTATGAATATGGGGAACTAGCGCTTTAGATTCATGAGACAAACAATTATCAAAGTCTATTTAAGTTCACGAATATCGGAATGAATATTCTTGAGAAGAAATTAAATAGATATGACAATACATAATGTCAAGAATCCGATGAGAAAGGGCCATTCTCAAAACCTTCGATTACTTATCGCGACTTTCTTGATCTAACTTTCGAAATTAGCCGGCGAAAGACTTAACCTAGGTTAGAAACCCATGGCCCGTTTCTTGAAAGTCCCTGTAGTTACAGTTTTGCAAAAAAAATTTTATTGGTCGTGTTTACATTCAAGATAGATTCATATAAATGATGACTTCGGATCGATATCCGTGATGTTAAGTATGTGATGTTCGACAATCGGGCGCCAGGGTATAACAACAACAGATGAAGTGAAACTGATTCTTCAATAGTTCCCTGTGAATGAATTAAAGGATGGTGACGGCGATCATTAGCTGTCAGAGTTAACAGTCCGATAGAGTGATACAAACGTAGAATAATTTATTTTTGACTGTAAGGTGATATCAATGTGAAATCGAAATGAGAGTTGCATGGTAAATAAACTTTTTTTAGATACAATGAAATATATGAAGTTCATATATTTTGAACTGCGGTATTAGATACGTATGATGCACGATCCTCGCAGTAGATAGCGCTATTTAAGCAATAGCGAAAATCAGACCTTGAAAAAAATCAGGCCTGTACGGGACTCGAACCACTGACCTCTGCGATACTAGTGCAGCGCTCTACCAATTGAGCTAACAAGCCAACTGGGAGCAGGCCGTTAAGTTGATTCGTAATAAACCCGTGAAAGAGATAAATCAGATACAATGAAATATATGAAGTTCATATATTTTGAACTGCGGTATTTTCGCTATTGCTTAAATAGCGCTATCTACTGCGAGGATCGTGCATCATACGTATCTAATACCGCAGTTCAAAATATATGAACTTCATATATTTCATTGTATCTGATTTATCCGTCTTTCACGGGTTTATTACGAATCAACTTAACGGCCTGCTCCCAGTTGGCTTGTTAGCTCAATTGGTAGAGCGCTGCACTAGTATCGCAGAGGTCAGTGGTTCGAGTCCCGTACAGGCCTGATTTTTTTCAGGTCTGATTTTCGCTATTGCTTAAATAGCGCTATCTACTGCGAGGATCTTGCATCATACGTAAACTTTTTTTAATAGCTACACTCATATGGATGATATTTAAAATCTCTCAGATCGATTTTGGGAAGAATGCGTTGGAAGTTTTATTTTCATACGATATGATTTTGCCACCCCATTTTCCATATCCCTTTGGTAACGTAAAAAGTTTTTGACCAGGACAGTCATTGAATAATAGCGATGCAAACAAAAATTGTAAAAAAACCTATAAAAGGATGTAATATGAATAGCAAAACAGCCCTAGCATGCACATATTTACATATCTAGTTTCTTTCTAGCTTTTTAATAACTTCCCTTTGCATAAAGGCCGATTCGACTTCATTCATTTATCTAATTTTTTCCATTCTTCTGCAAGATAACTATGCCACTGAAAGGTTGTTCAACGTTCATTGTGGCTAGGAGTCGAAAGTCGGTCTCCTTTCAACTCTCAATGCAAAGTTTTTAATGAGCTTTAATATAGATGCAATATAATCTAAACAAGCTAGACATCCTTTGCAGTATTTAGGAGTAATTTCCTCGTTTTCCTGGGCTATTGAACAAATATTTTCGATTGATGGGCTTTCTCGCGTAATTGGCAGTTTATTCTGATTGCCATATGTCGAATCATTTTTATTCTACTAATTTATTCTTGTTTTTCTCGTTACCATGTCCCCACCGATAGCGTGGCTCCACTTTCTGCATATAAACACACACACAAACCACAATTCCTCCATTCGCTCTGACGAAGGACCAACGCTCGAAACGACAGTTATGAAACCCTTTACGGTGGGAAATTTACATTTATCAACTCAGTTGATAAAACGAAATTACCTCGATACCCCCACCAACGCAGCACCACAGTTTGTCTAGAAATTTACCCCCTTTATTCATTTGGCAATAATGGAAGACTCGTATATCATGCTATTGTCACTCTAGCGAAAGCTTCTTTTCTGAGTGAGTGGCAGCCGTCCATTATTATAATGATGACAGCTTTTAACTACATGGAGTTCATTTCGATTGAGTTCGAAAAAGACCATACCAAGCTAACTGCGGCGGCCGTTAACAGCAAAGGAAAAGTTTTGGGATATTCAAACGCGTTAATTCCAAAAAAGATAAAGCATTTAGTTAATTCATCGCTTATGGCTATTTCAAAATGGCCTCGCACTTGACTTCTAGATCTTTGAGTTCAATACGCGGTCGACTAAAACTAATTGAGAGACATTTTAAAGGAAATCCCGAGGTATTGTTACGTAGAAAAACTCGAACTAATAGGGAAAACTCCTGACTTGTTGTAGAAGTTTATCCTCATTCATCTTATCCTCAGCCTTTTAAAAATGACCTTAGAGGTAGATTTAGGTTAACATAGCAGCAAAAATAGGGTGACCTATCCTTGTAATTCATGCAATTTATTTCAGGTAGTTGACATTGATTTTAGCTCACTGCAGGTCTCACTGTGGTTGCATAAATTTTCCAAACCATGGGAGATTGTCGTTTCCAATTAATGCCAGTTCTATTTAGATTCACCCATTCCATTCCAACTTCTCTTGGTCTTTTCACTATATTACATTTCTTATGGTCTAACCGCTAATGTGATTTGAACAACGGTTCAAAAGAACTTTAAAAAACTTTAATCGTTGGGTACACAACTATTAACTTGCCTATTTCGTGGACAACTGAATGTATTTACAAGGCTGGTTACTTAAGAAATAAACCACACTTTATATCGTTCCACCGGGTGTTAATCAACTTTCCCATGTTTCTCTAAAAATATAAAGACAAAACAACTTCGTGTGGCTGAAAATAGGGAAGTGAGTGACAAACTGCTTGATTAATATTTTTACCCCATGGACCCCTAGAGTACCAAGAAAACAAAAACTGCGACCCAAGGGGATTCACACAATGGATGAAGAGAAGGGGAGTTGGCCTTCTCGCAGGGCCACAGTGAGCATTCCTTCGCAGAGCAGTAAGCACTGGGCCTCCTCTCTGACTGGAGGGAGTAGCCCTCCACTAAGCTAACTCCAGGGGGTAGAGATTGGAGGGAGTTGGGCCTCCAAAAATCGAATCTATGGGGGTAAACGTGTGACGAGAGGAGCACCTCATCCCTAAGAAATGTCAAGCATTCCACCATTGACGAGCCACGCACAAAAAGGTAGAGATACAAGGAATGGAAAGCATACAAGTATGAAAAAATGAGCGGTTCTTAATAGCATAGTGCCTTTTATGTTAGAAGGATTGAGAAAGTAACACATTTTCAAACAAAATAGGGCTTGTGGGAAGGATGCATACTTAAAAGGGGATGGAGGAGGGAGGGGGGGGGGGCAGTGAAATATACAAAGCCTTTCCAAGTCTACCTTGGCTTGAGAAAGTACAAACCTTCGTTTTACTGGGTGATAAAGCACGCTAGATCTTGGGAGAAAACGGGAAAAGTTTGTAAACCATAAGGCTCAGCCTCGTGGATGAATATGAATGAGGTTTGTCAGAGAGTATGATGATTTTAATCTTATTTTCTGTCTATCGTCTAATTAATCCGCTGGAAGCCAGTGTAGCCACTCTAGGACAGGCTTGATGAAATCAAAATTCTTGGTACGAATAATAAAGCGGGCCACAGTGTTTTGAACATTTTGTAGGTGGTCTATCAGAAATTTGGGTAGTCCATACATTAACGATGTAATGAATGCGTGAACTAACATTTCAGTGTCTGCTGAAGAAAGACATTCTCTTATCTTGCTGATGCTCCTAAGGTGGAAGGAGCACGCGTTTCCGGCACTGATGACATCTTTATTCAGTAGCATGAGCTCCAATGACGAAAATGTTTCTTTCAGGAGGGGAAGGCTCGATCTGTTTACCAGAGACATTGATGTACTCTATTGATGGGGGTGGACGGTGTCGTGCACTCGAGATCAGTAGCTCAGTCTTTCCTCTGTTCAGTACAAGTTTATTGCCCAATATTCGCGAGTCGATCTCGGAAACAAACGCTTCTATCTTAGCTATAGAACTGAGTTGTTCAATGGGGTTGGACTTAAATCAGAGATAGAGCTGAGTGTCATCTGAGGTGGTAATTGAGTCCATGAAATCTGATAATGTCCCGAACGGGCGATCTGCAAGGTAAGTACAGGATTGACCCTGACACTGATCCTAGGGGATGACTTGATTCCATCAATCATCTCTATCTTGGGGGCACGATCGAAACCATTTTACAATCACATTTCCTTTCATACCGTAGCGTTTTGACATTCTCTCTAATAGAAACTCATAATCGACAGTGTCAAACGCCGCAGACAAGTCCAACAGCAGAAGGACAACGCATTTCTGATCACCCATTTCACAGAGAATGTCATTTTGCACTTTCAAAAGAACGGTCCCCGTACTGTGAGAGTGTTTGTACGCCGACTGAAGAGATTCCTCTAGATCATTAGAACGAAGGTAATCATCAGTTCAATTATTTCTCCGGGATTAATTTACAAACACTAAAACGATGACCTGCAAAGAATGCGACGCAGCAAATGTCCTAATGGATTACAATTCCACTATCATCATCGCCTGTCTCTTCACAGCTCTGTTTGACTTGCTGGTGATAATGGCCTGAAAACGAGACCTCTGCTCCGAACAAAAAGCAACATCTTATTGGCCTGTTAAGCAGTGACTGACACACTATAACCGTTCTTCTTGTCCAGCCATTGTTAAATGGATTACAAAATTTGCAACTGTCGGCGGATTCTCGATATTTATGGTCAGTGGCTCTTAAATCCCCATACTGAATTCGCAACTTGTTCGCTCGGCAAGACTGCCTTTTTTGCGAAAGTTATGGGCAAAACCAGTAATTAAAATAAAGATATACGTGTGTACACTGAACATAACCTATTAATCTATAAACCTCACTCGAGTAACTTTAAGAACGCTTAAAATGATTAGTAAAAGCACTCTACATTAAAAGCTTTCACGTGCCTGCTGTTTTTGTTTTTGGTTTCTTTTTGGATAATGACATCTTCCTTAAATGGTTGGTCAAAAAAAAATCACAGGGATATTAAGTCCCTTATCGAGAAACTACTTCATCTTTTCAATTGTCAAAGAGAGAAGTAAATGTTGTCAGTAAGTAGTGTTTTACAAGGGAAATGTGTGTGAAGGTGCCGACTTCTTAGGAACTGTGCTTTTTAATGTGCTAAGTTCAACCGTAGCCGTTCGTGATCGTCACAACACATGGCAGATCACAACTTGAATGTCTGCTTCGAATTTTTTGCAACAATATCGTTAACAAGTTTTCAGCATCGCCGTTATGGAAAATTCTCAGTATTGCCAGCTATGTAAGAGGAATGAAATTTTGGTTGCCTCCCGGAGATAGTAATTATGAATGAAGCTTTCAGCTGACCATCGTCCCGTCTTCATAATAGCCTCTGGACTTGATCCAGCATGTGTATATATGTGGATATGAATTAATCTATAGTAATCACAATAAACTGACAATAACGCGCAATGGCCCATCAATGGAGAATATTTGTTGAATAACGCCGAAAAGTGAGGAAATTACTCCAAAATTTTGCAATGAATTGCAAAAAACAATTTTGTTTTTGGCGAGCAAGCCGGGCTATCACTTAAGCTCCTCTCAGCTGGTTCTGTAAAAAAAAAGAAAAAAAAAAAAAAAAGAACAGCAACTGTCGAGCATTGCAATTTTTCTTCCTTTTACCACGAACTCAAAAGAGACGGTGCTCAATTTATACTGCTCCTTTTCGATATTAACTAATTACTCGGGTTGTACGAAAAAAGAAAATTGAAGCGAATTAGGTGTTCCTTTATCGATTCGTAATATTATGCGCCCTAGGTAAGAGTTCTCTATTGTATAGCGTCTACATTAAAACTCATTATAATCTTAAAAGTTGAAAAGAGAACGACTTCGACTGCCAGCCATAATAAACGCTGAATCACCCTTCTGTGGCAGAATTATGTTGCACAGGAATGAAAAAAAGGGGAAAAAAAAAGGAAGCCAATTAGACCTTTTTACAGAGGGAAAGTTATCATGTAGACCAAGGAAAAAAGATGTACGAATATGAGTATACTTAAACTGTCTCGCCATTCAAAATACATCTTTTTACAGGTTCCTTTGCCAATTTTTGTTTGTATCGCTATCTTTTAACGATATTTTTGGTCAAAATATTTTAATGGAATGGGATATGGAAAAAAAGCAGCGAAACAATAACGTAAGAAAACTGTAAAAACTTTAAACGCAGTTAACCCAAAACGAATCAGAAAGAGTTTAATTATGAATCAAAATCAATAGTATGGTTTTTGGCAAGAAGTTTAAATATAACGTAACATTTTGATATCACTTTAATATCACCGTGCAGTCAAGAAAAAAATTATGTTACGTTGATATATGTTACTCTATCGGACTGTTAAGTCTTTGAGCTAATAATCGCCATGATCATCAGTTAGTTTATTCAGCTAGAACTATTGGAGAATCATCCTTTTTACGTATGTTGTTCGTAAGCCCTTAGGCCCATTTGTCGAAAACCTAGTTAACCTCACGGACCTGAAGCCACATTTCACAGATTTACCTTGAACACAAACACGACCCATAAAAATAAGCTTTGCGGAACTGTAACAAATGGGACTTTCAGCTGACCCCCGGTTTGTTGAGTCTTTTACTGGCTCAGTTTAAAAGTTCAATTTAAAAAAAAAAGACAGTTCAAAAGTTAAATTAAAAAAAAAAGCGTATTAAACGATATTTGGATGTCTCATATTCATAACCTGACTGATATATGACGAAAGAGAGATGAGGAGTTGTAAAGCAGTTTTGTGGAAATTGGCTTTCTCTCTTCTGCATTCATAAATTTGACATAGCCCAGTCACACTAGAATTGAGTGAAATGGTGTAAACTAACGCTCCAATGATTTAGGCTGGCACCCTGAATTTGAATGGTAAGAAGTCTGGAGGCTTCCACGTGGACTTCTTTCGTGGACCAGAATACGACTGAAACTTTTTTTATTTTGCGTCTTTCAGTGTGTCAATCTCAATATGTATGTAAAAAAATATTTGTACGCTTTAAAATAGACTAGAAGTTATCGTATTGACAGTCTATGCAAGATATAGATATCGTTCATTCTTAAGAATCAAATATCCAACAAGAAATAAAAACGCTTTTACTGGCAAATAAACGATCGATTATTTCAAAACGATTAAGTGTGAACTGAACGTTTCTTTCAGTGCTAACAAAAATAGGAGCAAACAAAGGCAGGAAAAATTAAAGAAAAGATAAATTAGAATAGAAACAATGAATATATGTACTTCATATATTCATTGTATCTGATTTATCATCACGGGTTTATTACGAATCAACTTAACGGCCTACTCCCAGTTGGCTTGTTAGCTCAATTGGTAGAGCGCTGCACTAGTATCGCAGAGGTCCGTGGTTCGAATCCCGTACAGGCCTGATTTTTTTCAGGTCTGATTTTCGCTATTGCATAAATAGCGCTATCTACTGCAAAGGATCTGCATCATACATAAATTAGAATGTTTATTGATAGTACGCTTGATGAGCAAATTTGCGTTATAACATAGCTTGTAAATTCGTGCAATCAAACTCAATAGCGCGAGCGTGCTTCAATTTTCCATTGTGCACGCTGGTGACGCCAGCAAACAAATGCCTCGCGAAAAAAATTTTTTCTCGCGAGTGACTTCGGCATTTTTTATTAAAAAACGGGAAAAACTTCCGCAAAAAAGTTAAACTTGACATGGCAACAAGCGAACAAGCCGATGAAGATCTGCCTACTTTTTCTTTGGGAATGGATTTTTTAACTCTCGAGAAAGAACGCAGAAAAAGGGAAAACAAAACAATCAACGGTTTCATCTCTTTTCGGTACTCTAACTTCATTTCCACGCATGAATGCACCTGTCAGTTTTTGACCAATCTGAGACAAGATCGTTGAAGCATGACGAAATACTTTTCCGAAACAAAATAAAGAAGGCATTGAAGCGTAGGAGAGGAAATTTCTGCCCTTTATACATAAACTACAGCGTTGAAAATGTTATTGAAAAATTGGTTCATACATCAGCTGTGCGTTTATCGAGATAGGAAGCACTTGGGAAGTTTGGAGAGCACTCAAGAAGCTGCAGTTGCTCTCGGCTACGCCTCGAGCAACTCTTACGCATCTTTCGTGCTCTCCAAACTTCCCGCGTGCTTCATATCTCGATGAACGAAGTTAATTTTTTTTAGTAATCTAACGGATCGATAAGGAAAGGATGTTACTAAAGCTAGTAACGAGGAACGAGGAACGAGGAACGAGGAACGGGGAACGGGGAACGGGGAACAGGGAACGGGTGTACAGCGGTAACCCACCTGAGAATTCAAAATGGCGGATAAACAATGTTTACAAAAAATGATTTTATCGCTAGGTCGCCGCCTGCAGCGAAATTAGACGACTCGCTTTTATTTAACTATTGCCCGGGCGAAGCCACGAAGCCTAGTATTCCGAGGCGGGAATTCGAAATCAACGTTTCTGCAATGGCTGCCACCATTTGTTCTGATGTCTCTCTTTGTTTTTCCTTCCTGAAATCTGCATCTTTTGGCAGAGTTTGGGTAGGTTGGTTGTTTGCATTGCCCAACAGCATTTTTTGCAGATAAGTAGCAAGGAGATAATATCTTAGACTAACAAAAATGAGCTAGGAAACGTAATAACCAGCCTAGTTATTAAAATTACTACATGCAGATATCTGCTTACCTTACCGCACAATAACATCAGGAACATATCTTTGTATCGACCCATAAACTTACATGTAAACAATAGAGAAGTCAAACATTGACAGAACTCTTAATAACATTTAATTTAACAGGAAAGCATCAGTTGTCTTCAAGAATGTAGGTGTATGAATTCACATTCAAGCTAATGCTTACAATAATATTTACACTGCATTGATCATATTCAAGAAAAAGTGATTCCCATAATGGGCGTGAAAGTCATTCAGCTGTTTGCTTTCTAACATTATTGATATTTCTAGGTTGTTACGGTGAAGATATTGGAGGTAAACTTCATTACCTTGCAGTGCAATTACTCTATGAATATGAAAATAAATGCCGCGAGCTTGTAGTTCTGAGTTGATTGTTCAAATGTTGTGCATGAATTGTAAGATACTCACCTCTCCGAGGATTTGATTTCTATGCAACCTGCAATGTATGCCAGACAAACTAAATTTATGAGGCACTCAACATTTCAAAGTAAAATCTTTTAATAAAACCTACACTTACCGTCCATGCTTTTTGCTCCGACGATCGCGTTCGAAGAGCGCGTGCTCAAAACTAGTTGCCAGACCCTTTTAGTTCCCTTTACTTCGCCATTTTGAATTCTCAGGCGGGTTACCGTTGTACACCCGTTCCCCGTTCCCCGTTCCCCGTTTCCCGTTCCCCGTTCCCCGTTCCCCGTTCCCCGTTCTCCGTTCTCCGTTCTCCGTTCCCCGTTCCCCGTTCCCCGTTCCCCGTTCCCCGTTCCCCGTTCCCCGTTCCCCGTTCCCCGTTCCCCGTTCCTCGTTCCCCGTTCCCCGTTCCCCGTTCCCCGTTTACCGTTTCCCGTTTCCCGTTTCCCGTTTCCCGTTTCCCGTTTCCCGTTTCCCGTTCCCCGTTCCCCGTTCCCCGTTCCCCGTTCCCCGTTCCCCGTTCCCCGTTCCCCGTTCCCCGTTCCCCGTTCCCCGTTCCCCGTTCCCCGTTCCCCGTTCCCCGTTCCCCGTTCCCCGCTCCTCATTCTCCGTTCCCCGTTACAAGTTTTAGTAACATCCATAAGAAAATCCATTTTAAATGCTGTACATTTTTCGTTCTCCGTATGACCCAAGTAGTCAATTGCTATGGAAAACGTGCAGATGAATTGAGCGCCGTCTCTTTTGAATTAGAGGTAAAAGGAAGACAAACTGCTATACCCGACAGCTGGTGCTTTTCTTTAACCAGCTGAGAGGAGTATTTAGAACTAGCCAGACTTGTTCGCCAAAAAAACCAATTTGCAGTATTTTGGAGCAATTTCTTCATTTTCGAGTGTTACTCAAAAGAATCTTTTCGATTAATGGGCTTTTTCGCGTGATTGGTAGCTTATTCTGATTGCTATATGTTGAATCGCTTTTAAAAGCAGTAATATACAAATGCTGGCCCAGGTCCAGAGGCTGTTGTGAAGACGGGAAGACAGACAACTGAGAGCGTTCTTTTTAATCACTATATCTCCACAAGGCACCCAACTTACGAAGCTGGTAATACAGAGGCCGTTGCATAATGAAAATATCGAACGCCTTTTCACGATATTGTCGAAAATACCTCAAAGCAGATATATAAGGTCAGGTCTCCCATGTGTTGTGCCAAATACGGTAAGGTTTGACGTTGGTACATCACAACCCCACTCGCTGAGAAGTCGCCTTCACACACATTTCCGTTGAAAAGCAAAACATACTGACGACATTTATTCCTCTCGACCACAGCCGAAAAGTTGAAGTTATCGCTTGTCAAAGGATTTAGTATGCCCGTATTTTTTTGGCCAACCATTCAACAGAGAGGCCGTTATTGATAAAACAGCAGGCGTATAAAAACTTTTAATGTAGTATGCCTCTTCACGTCAGTGTATAAGCATGTGTTTTCATTTTAATTACTGGTCTTGCCCCTAACTTTTGTGAAAAAAGGCAGTATTTTGCTGGGCGAACACGCTGCGAATTCAGATGGGGATTTACGAGAGGACTCTAAACGTTTTGGCATTGGAAAACTCCTATGAAAGCATTTGAATCACTGAATTCATTTATTTACATATGAATAAAGGCTGATAGTTTCGAAAGAAACTGTTTGGGGCTGCGTCGGTGGGGGTAACGAAATAATTTGGATATATCAACAAAGTTGAAATGGTAAATTGGCCACCGTAACGATTACAAAAGCTGACGTTTCGAGCGTTAGCCCTTCGTCGGAGTTCCGACGAAGGGCTAACGCTCGAAACGTCAGCTTTTGTAATCGTTACGGTGGCCAATTTACCATTTCAACTTTGTTGATATATCCAAATTATTTCATTTATTTACATGATTTACAGGACTAAAATTATTTCAAAACTTAGTAAAGGCTGTCTTAATATTCGCCTAAGCTTCCTTCAGCTTCTGATTGAGGGGATGCCTGTCAATAATTACAATGATGGTTGCTCATTTCGAATGAGTTTTACACTAAAAGCTCAAAGTGAAGTAACGACCACGGCCAATCAAAGCGAAGGAAAAGAATGACGAGGATTTCAAACAGGTTAAAATAAAAAAAAAAAAGTTACTCAATTCCCCGCTGGAAGAAGTTTGATAATAGCTACTCACTTGACCGGTATATTTTTGGGTTTGAACGGTTAAAAAAGATATCTTTCGCTTCTTTTTGGCCAAAGCAAACTATCTCATGATGATCAGCATATTCAAAACTACAGGTTAGAGCGAAAATCTCAGATACGAAAATTTCGTTTTAGTAGCACTTTAAGGAATTGGTCTTCTTTCTTATATTTCTGTTTTTTTACGTGTTTTGAAAGTTATAGGGTTAATCATTCCCAAATTACCTCTTTTCAATACATTATCAGTCTGGGCAAATGACTTCGACCGCAATCAACCGAAGGTGGGTAAGAACGTTTATGTTCCTGATTAGCGCTCGTCTGTATTTTACGTTTCGTAAGAATGTCTGTATTTTACGTTTCGTAGAATGTTGGGTCGACTTTTGAGTTGTGTTCTGACCTTCAGTATTATATTTCTTAGGTGTTTTAATCTAAACCCTTAACAATTCTTATTTCCTTAACTATGGAGACAAGCAATTGGAATACTTTTCATCTGTCTGGTTTCACGTTTTATTTCAGAATATTCCACGATATTCTTACAATCTATGGAAAGGGAATAAATAAACAGCCAATGTTATTGTTGGACTCGCGTCGCAGTATAATGGCATCTTTTTCAGCGGTTGTTTCATCTCAGTAGATCCGCTCGGTGGTCTCCGGGTTGGCCACTCTCTATAATGGAGACAAAAAACTGTTACAATTCGCTAGCAACAAATCCACACTGAGGGTTTTTAGATTCCAAGATGAACTGATAAAGTTAGCCTTTTGAAGATTTTCTTTGGGCAAAACAATACGAATTTTAAAACTCCATATGATTTACTTGGCAGAATGATATCATCATAGTCATTAAAACACCAACTGACCTCTTTCTGACTGACATCTCTTCCGATTGGAAGGCTATTCATGAAGGGGTTAGTTTTCGGTGTCGGTGGTTTAGGAGATATCTGTCTTGGATCTTGGTACTACCAGAGATAACATAAGAATTCCACTTTTATAAACTTTCACAACCCCTTTGACCTCAGTAACAGCAAAATACCTGAACAATTCTTTCAAAGGGAAAGCGCCGTTTCCCGTAAGGCCGCGATCTTTCGTAGGCTTCTACTTGATTATTCAGAAGCAACAAATAAAAAAAGGAGTAGAGGAGTATAATCCACCTTGGGTTCATGTCTGCTTCTCTTCAGTTCACCCAGTCGTGATCAGAATGATTAACCTGTCATTCTGATAAGTTTTTATAGGCTATTCTGACAGGTGAATTCTAGTTTAACTATTGTCCGCCGGCGTCGCGTGGATATGAAATAACAAAGAAGTCGACCATACTGTACGCCTCAAATAGTATCCACGTGGAAGCCTCCAGACTTTGTAACAATCAAATTAATGATGCCAGCCGAAATCATTGAACCTTTTTGTAACATCGTTTTACTCAATTCTATTTGTAGGATGCGTTATTACTCATTAAAGGGTGTTTCCTCATTATTTATTGATGCTCGTATATTTTTCATCTTAAGGCTTATTTACTTCTTTAAGTTCTTGTTTCACCCGAATACTCTCCTACAAATGTCTACTCTAATCGATCATACGGTAAGACAAGATCGAATGATGGTGAACAAAGTTTCTTCAGTTTTAAGTCGAAGATGAGTCCCGATAAGCAGGAATGAAGATATATAAATACCCAAGGGCCACATTTATGTAAACGCTCACACAACCTATATGAAACAAATTTGCAATGAATGCCGAGAACTCCTTTAGCTTCGCTATATTAACGATTCATGCAAGAATAAAATGATAAAAAAGCACCTGAATCTGGTGTTTACAAGAGAATATCGTAATACTTTTGTTTAACTATGGTATAAAAGAGAGACAAGAGATCTTTTTGCAATGAATTCAAGTTCAAGTTCTAAGTTAAATTTATAACTGCAATTAAACTCTGTTCAATTTTAATTTTCTGATGCTAATGACTGCCATTTAAGGACAATGACCTTCAAAAGTTGTAATGGCTATATGTATATTATTATTATCCACTTCTTAAGATAAGAATTCAGTCTGTTGCGTGAGATCATTATCATTAGAGCTGTTTCTTATGCACTGGTTAACGAGAAGTTTCTGAGTCGGTTGAATCGTAGTGACGATTAGCTATAGCAACAACGGAAACACTAAAATAAAAATATGCTATTCTTTGGCTTTCCACTGAGTTAGTTGTAAAGTCTCACGTCAAAAGATAAGGAAAGGTTACCGTGTGTCTATGAAAATGGGGCCTTAGGACTGCGTCAGATGGTCATGGAATTAGCTAATTACACATTCACAATGAAACATTGCAACAGAATGCGTGAAGGAAAGGGGGAAAAACAGCTCCATTTTAAGGGTATGCTATAGGAATGAGCACCCACTCCAATATTCAGCGAAAAACGATTGTAACTAGCACCAGCAATTTGTTGAAGAGGTGCCTATGATGATAGTAATTAACTAAAGATAATAAAAGCTGATGAAAGGTGAAGCTTAAGCTGTTCGATCTCTAAAATTTGTATTTTTAAGCTGCTATTGATTCAACATGTGTTATGCCAACTGGGTATTATTTTTTTTCCCTTTTTCTGCAACTACTTGGCAGAACTAGGACATTTGTCACATTTATGAATGCAGGGGAAGGTAAGTCAATTACCACAAAAACAGCTTTACCACTCTTTTTGGTCACCAATCAGTCAGGTTATGAATATGACAAACTGGCGCTTAAGACTCATGAAACAAACAAATATCGTGGTCTATTTAACTTAACGAATATCGGACATGGGTACTCTTGGGAAGAAATTTAATCTTTATGACAATATAAAATGTAAAAAATTCGGCGATAAAGGTTTCTCCTCAGAATCTTCGATTAATAATGTCGACTTTTTTTGAAGTTAACTGAGCTGATAAAAGACATAAGCTAGCTTAGAAGCTTGGGCCCGATTCTCCAAAGTCCCTTTATATTAGTTACAGTTTCGCCAAGCTTTTTTTACTGTTCGTGTTTACATTCAAGATCGAGACTTTAAGGTACGAGTACATTAAACAGTTTTTTTTTTTTTTTGATTTTGGAGCCAAGACCAACTTAAGATCTGTAAATTATGGCTTCCGATTTGTAAAGTTAAGTGGGTTTTCGACGAACGGACTCCAGGGTATATGATGGCGAGTATTAGCCCGAAGACTTAACAGTCCGATATGTGACATACATCAATGTAGCATAATTCATTTCTAGTCTATAAGGTGATATTAACGTGATATCGAAATGTTGCGTGATAAATCGACTTTTTGCCAAAAAAACTACCCTTACATAATTCATAATCAAAATATATGATCGATTTTGGGAAGAATGCGTTTATAGTTTTGTTTTCTGATGTTATTACCGTGCCACACCTTTTTCCATATCCCATCTCGTAATAGCAACTCAAGAACTATGTGTTATGAATGATTGAACAGCTTAAGCATACTCATATTTAAATATCTATTTTCTAAGTCTGCATGACAACTTTCCCTTTGCATGAAGACCTATTTGACCACCTTTCGTTTTTTCTTCTTTTATTTCCCATTCCCCTGCAAAATAATTATGTTACAAAAGGGTGTTTTAACGTTTATTGCGGCTGTCAGTTGGAAAGCGGTCTCCTTTCAACTTTCTCAAGGTTTTTCTAAGTTCTAGTGTAGACGCTATCCAATGACAAACAGGTCCCAAGACATAACTGCAACAGATGTAGTGAGACTGAGTCTCCAATGGTTCCGGGTGAATAAATTAATTGACGATGATGGTGAATAATAGCTCAAAGACTTAACAGTGCGATAGGGTCACATACATCAACGTGGCATAATAGATTTCATGTCTGTAAGGTGACGCTAATGTAAATGGAAGTCGGTCTCCTTTCAACTCTCGAGGTTTTAATGAGCTTTAATGTAGACGCTATACAATAAAGGACTCTAAACAAACCATGTTGCAGGTGGCCGCTGTTTGTAGAGATCTTCTTTATTGATGAGGCAGAACAATAGTGCAAAGTTAGAGTCGTATTTAAAAGTCTTAAATATTTTACGACTTTAGTTTAATCAGTTAACGTGGAGAGCGTGGCTGTACGCAGTGTCATTTTAGAGTAGTATTTTAAGCGTTTTGTTTGAAAATATCGTTAATCAACTCTTTTCAGAGCACTCCAAATTAGTCTTTTTTATTTGGCCTTTTTAATACACATATTTTATATTTTCAAAACGTATCTTCTTACGTTTCTCTCTCCAGTGACTGGTTCTATTTCATAATGGCTTATAGTCTATATCACCTAGATGTATAGTGTAATTGTAGAATGTAAATTGTTAATCCATCTCACTCGATGGAAAACACAAACAAAGAAGTCTCCAAAGCGAATAAAGCTAGCGCAGAAACAGTTGATTAAAATATCTTGATTTTTATATTATAAGCAGAAAAGGTATCTATTGAAAACGTTTTTGTGTAAAAAAATGGCAATTCTTCACAATTCATTGGTCACCGTTTGAGGATTGCTGTAGTTTTAGAGTCTGTTAAAAAATCTCAATATTGCATTAGACCTTATAATACCGCTGAGATACTAGGCACACTTTCAACGGTCGATTACTAGTATGCTGGGACAAGAATATGTCAAAACCTACTTGGCTTCTCGTATTTTCAGCTTTTGAGAAATATGTTAAGCGGAAGGCATTGGAAGACCTGTTCTGGGTTTAGTAACAAAGCCTCGAATAAACATTTGGTAAGTTGGGAGAATTCTTGGAAGTAAAGCAAACTTTTAGTATACACAGCTGTCACGGGTTCATGCACCCGGCCCTAAGATTGTTTAAATGAAGCTACAATATTACACATAATAGCGTGCAGTACACAACATTGTGTAATGCTCTTGAGAGGTTAATTGTAAACGGCGGCTGAAAGTTGTCATTCGAGGGTCTAATTGGCGATAACCGTTGGCCGTAAAACGGCAAAAAGATGTAGCCATTAGGTGTAAAAATTGAGAAATTTTAACCATTAGTCATAAAAAAGTGTACTGTGAAAGTTTTTTTCGGCTCAAATTAAACTTACTTGGTGCTTACAGAGCGCACGAAAAGTTGCAAGCTTGAAAATAATTCTAAAGCACACTTTGGTTAAAAATTGGCCCTTATGGCAACATCGATTTGATTTTTCGAGATTCGCTGGGAGTTCGATTGTTTATTTGCGGTTATCGTTCTTGTTTTGAGTATAGTTAAAATTTCTAAAAATTGAGATTAATTCCGCCCTCTAACTTCTGATGAGCCATTACCAATTTTCGTTAAAGTATTTAAGTAAATAATGATGACGTAATAATGCATGTTGGAGATCAAAAGGCTTAAGGTCTCACTTCTTTCGGAAAAAAATGACAACTTCTTTAGTTGTTTAACTCTGTGACCGGTGCATCTACCTGAGTTTCCCACCGAGATGTTCACAGTTACGTCTGCGTAGCTCGTGGGTTGCTGAACCTCGTGGGCTGTTCGTGGGCTGCTGAACCCTCTAGGAGCCAAATTGGACGCTAAAAATAAAGCTAGAACAAATTAACGTCTGGTTTGCTTGCGATCTTTCGCATCGTAGCGATGGCTTAGTTTTCGAGGCGATAAAGTTTACTGTCAAAGAAATAAGATGCCCTCCGGAAAAATCGTCCTACGCGCGCAAACAATGCCAGGAGCCCATGACAATGCATATTATATTACCCAAACGTGCTTGGTTTGTTTGTATTCCTGTTAAAAAAAAAAAGGGGGCGTTTTTTCTACATCATTTACTCACCGTATTCTCTGTAAATCTTAACCCAAAGGTAGTTTCATCTCTGACGCCGGGTTTGATGGAATCGAAAGTAGCTTGCAAACAACGGCAATGTTAATTGCGATGGTCGACTGTCGAACTGTCACTTTTCCTCTGAAATTCCTTTAAAACAAGTGCGAAGAGAATGGAACATTACCCTTTTTGAAGGGAAATAAAATGTTCCGAAGAATTGTTTCTAAAGGCAAAAAAAGGAAAAAAGAAAAAAGGGCCTTGTTTATGTACTTGTTCAAAAGATAATTCCCTGTCACCAAATAGAGACTGGAGACGAGACCAAACAAGGGCTGCGTAGGAGACTATGCGAGCTCACGAGCAAGTTGCCTCAAAAACGACGGTTATTTCACGCCAGAGACTGATGGAACATATCCTCATGACCCATGATAATTTTTCTAACAATCCCGGTGTTCAAGTTTTGAATTAGTTTTTAGAAACTCTGACCTTTCAATCTCTTTATAGATGTTTGCTTCACCATTCGAACACTTGCCTTCATTGATTTATAGGCACACAGACTTGTAAAAGAACAAACAATCGCGCCTAGCTGTAAGTTTTGACTCGCTTAACGCTTACATTTGGGGAGTTACTAAACTGTAGACCAGCCGGAACCTGTGGAACCTGCAGAATCTCCCAAACCTGCGGAACCTGCCGAACCTACGGAAGCCATATTTTTAGTAAAAAAAGATAACTTTGATGTCAACGAGCACATCAACAACTCGTCTTCCTACAGCATTTCCTTTTCGAGAAGCCCGTCACCTGTAGGGGATTAAAGTTCTGTTTGCGTCAAAAAGTCCTGCCATTATTGAAAGATTCAGATGAAAAGTGAAACTTTTAAAATGTTCGATCGCTTAAATTTACATTTAGTGCACAAACCCCAATCCACCTAAAGCTCTCGTTAAAGCTCTGAATTCCTTATACAGGAATTGTTGTGATGGAGAGAACTGAAAATATATTCGCCTTGTAGGTGTTACTTCAGTTGACAACACTAAAAGGTTTATTCCCGTTTTTTTTTAAACAATCTTTTATTAGGAAGCTCCATCAAAATAGTGGCTTACATAGAGGTCCTAAATACTAAATGTGTATTATTATTATTATTATTATTATTATTATTAAATTTAAATTTATACCGCGCAGTTTCTATAAAAATATTCAACTGCGCCTTACAATAAATATTAAATCAAAAATAAAATAGAAGTTCAAAATTACAATTCTAAAATTCCATAACACTTGATCAGCAGGGATTTGCTAAAGCAAAGGCATAGAAAAAACCAGGAAAGATTTATTACTCGACGTTTCGGGGTCATCGTGACTCCATTATCAAGAGACTAGTTTAAAAACATGCAAATAAGGAAAGGTACAAGAATAGCATAAATTAGACTGAACGGCTTAAACAAACACCTTGGCGCGGATGGAATCCGTTTGCACGTTCAGTGTTGGCTTACGCATGCGAATATACAACATTTCATTAACAAGGCAATCAAATTTGCCGTTACATTTCGTGATGACGTTGAATTGCTCGATCAAGCTTCCATAAATAAATAAATAAATAAAATAATTCATCAATAATGCAATTTAATTACAACAACTATAGTAACTAATTAAACGCCCTATTAAATAAAAAAGTTTAAGTCTAATTTTAAAAATACCTAAACTTGAAATAGGTCTTATTGTGGTAGGGAGCAGATTCCAAAGTCTAGGGGCGGCACAACTAAACGATCTATCTGCCAGGGTCTTCTTGGATATTATTTTCGGGAAAGTTAATAA